>NC_086449.1:543495579-543688079 GCF_028390025.1 Pseudophryne corroboree
GAGTGTGCATGGAGAAGAGTTCTTTCATTTCAAATTAGGATGAAATTTGGAATAATAAATGCTGCCATGGGTGTAAAGAAAACCCCCAAATATTAGACTGCTATGTTGAACGGTTTTGAAGTTATATTCCCGAAATGATCAGTCTGAAAACTATGTTGAATTGGTGTGGAATAACCTGATTTAATTGAACTATAGAAAATCAAGTATAAGGGTTTTGCCAGCTGAGCTCTAAGCTCCATAATAACCCTCGGGTGAAAGCCATCTGGGCCCGGTGATTTATTAATCTTTATGTTGCTTAGTTTCTCCAGGACTAATTCCTCACTTAAACAAGCATCTAGCCACGAATCATTATCGTCTCTGTCGTTATGCACTACTATCACCGTCTTATCCGCCCTGGTGAATTCTGATGAAAAAAAATTGTTCCGTATATCCGCTTTTATTTTGTCATCGTTTATCAGGGCTTCCAGTTCATCTTTTAATGGACCTACATTCTCATTTTTTAACCTTTTACTAATTATGTATTTATAAAACTTTTTAGGATTGGCTTTACTCTCTATAGCTGTTTGCTCTTCTCGTTTACAATTTTAGCTGCTCTTATTACCTTTTTGCATCTTTTATTGCATTCCTTGTAATACTGGAATACTCCCCGCCCCCCCCCCCTCCTCCAATTGATTTAAATGCTTTGAAAGCATGCCTCTTAATAGCCATTTCTTCTTTGACCTCCTCATTAAGCCACATTGGTCTGTGTTTTGTACTACTGCGTTTATTGCCCATGGGAATGAATTTGTGAATATTGCTATGATGCAACCCTTTTAAAGCATCCCAGATTTCCGAAGTGTCCTTACCCTGAAACAAAACTTCCCAGTCAATGTTGTTTAGTGCCTTCCTAAGCCTATTGAAGTTAACTTTTCTAAAGTTTAATGTTTTGGTTGATCCCTTATAGCTTTGTTTTTTTAAACTAATGTCGAATGAGATCATATAGTGGTCACTGTTTCCCAAGGCCTCCCCAATGTTTGATATAATGTTCACATTATTCGTAATAACTAGGTCCAGAATATTATTACCTCTGGTTGGGTCCTTAACTAATTGAAACAAGTACTGATCCTTTAATGTGTTTAGAAACCTGCTGCTCCTAGCTTTTACACACAAATCGTTTTTCCAATTTATATCAGGTTAGTTGAAATCCCCAATCACTAGGATGTCCCCCATTCCTGCAACTTTTTCAATTTGCTGCCAGAGTTGTTCCTCATCCTGTATGCTGATATCCGGTTGTTTGTAGCACGTGCCAATGACTAGTTTTTTTTTCTTCAAAGCCCCTGCTTGCGATCACAACCCATAGCGATTCCGCGTTATCTCCAGTCCCCTCATAAAATACATCTAATATGCTTGGCTTTAGAGATGGTTTTACATAGAGACATATCTCTCCTCCCCTTTTGGTAGCCCTATCTCTCCTGAAAAGTGTATACCCCTCCAAATTTGCAACCCAGTCGTGGGAGTTGCCCCCCCATGTTTCCGTAATTCCTATAATATCATATTGATTTTTTGATACAAGCCATTCCAATTCCCCCATTTTACCTGATAGGCCTCTTGCGTTTGCAAGAATACATTTTAACTTATTATTTCCCTGGCCAGTTTGTTTTAATGGAATGTTATCCTTATTTACAAGTGCCTTTCTAGTATTACTCTTACCAGCTGTTATTCTCCTCCCTCCCTTAGCACCCCCATCATACTTAATACAGCCTTCTTTACTACTACTATAAGACCTATTAGCTCTTTCTAAACCCCCCTGATGCCTGACTGAGATGTCCGCCCAGTGTTCCAAGAACACAAACCCCTCTTTCATACACCAGTCCCTAAGCCACACCTTTACCTCCCTGATCTCCCTCTGTCTCCCTGGACTAGCGCATGGCACCGGTAATATTTCGGAGAATATCCTAGATGTCCTTGCCTTAAGTTTCTTGCCTAATTCTCTATAGTCTTTCTTAAGGACATCCAACCTACCACTAACTTTGTCGTTGGTGCCGACATGCATCAAGACCGCCGGGTCTTTACCAGCCCCTCCCAACAATCTGTCTACCCGGTCCACGATGTGCCATAACTGAGCACCCGGGAGACAACAGACCGTACGGTGATCACAGTCCCGGTAGCAGATTTCCCTGTCTGTCTTCCTGATAATAGAATCCCCTATCACCACAACCTGAGTAGATACTTCATTATCTTTTTTCCCTTCTGTACCGGAGGGACCTCTCCTTTGGTTGCTAGAGCGAACAGTCTTCTCCGGCTCCGTCATTTCCTCACTGCCATCCACAGAATTCTCGTCCAGTCGAGCAAATTTTTGGGGGTTTGGCAGAACGGAGATGTCCTGTCTCCCCCTCTCCCTCCTTCTTCCTTCTAACCGTCACCCAGCTGCCTACCTGATCATCCTCGTCTACCAGTGCCCCCCCTTGCAGCTCCTCCACCATTCTATCTAAACTTTGCTCGAGATTTTGAATACTCCTCAGTCGCCTAACGGTCTGCTCTAGATCAGTCACCTGGGCTTCCAGGGCAGCCGTTCGCTCACATCTCAGACTGTTGTTCCAGGTGCGCGTACATCATGCACGACACGCATTGAGTGAGATTCTCATTCGCGGCCACCCCCATTTTTGTTAAGTGCTACTCCCTGTTACTTTTTGAAAAACTAAAATCGAGAAGGGAAAAAAAAAAGACAATATATATGTATATAAAGGGAGCAATACAATATAGTCACCTAAACAGTAATATAGTTAAGCTTATACTTATCTTCCCTTGAGCGCCCGCTGATCCTTTTCACTTATGCAGCAGCAGTCCCAGGCCCCGTACAGCAGGCTCCTCTAGCAGCAGCAATGTCTGCATTCAGGCCGTGGCGGCAGCAGCTCTCGGCCCGGTCGCAGCAGCGTCACCTGGCAGCATTTGTCCGGGGGGTGTCAGGTCCTCCTGCTGCAGCACCTGCTCACAGTTCCCTGCTTCACCTGTTGTGGATCTTTTCTCCTACTCCCAAAATTCACAGCTTCACCTCCTGCCAAAAAAGATAGAGAGAAAAAAATAAAAAACAAAACAAAACAGACCCTCCCCTCAGATGCACCTCCTCACATTCACTAGACACACACACACACACACACACACACACACACACACACACACACACACAACATTTCTATCACGTGCAGCCCACTCCTTCCAGTAGCTGCCTCCCTCACTCACACACACAAACACATACTCTGGTCCCCTTACATGGAGTGGCTGCCTGCACTACTTAACAGCGCTCAGTCCCGGTCGGCGACTTATTATATTCACTGCCTCCTCCTCACCCCCGTCAGGCTCCCAGCGCCTCCTTACCACAGTGCACAGCCCCTGTCCTGCTCCCGACCTCTCCCTACTGTTGTGCACTCACTCAAGTCGCTCCTGGGTCCTGGTAATCAGCCCTCCACCTTACCCCAGTTACGGATACCGGCTCTCGGCTCCTTTCTCACGTGTTCGTCCTGCTCCCTGCACCCCGGCACTTCCAGTTCCGGAAAAACGTCACATACACAGCGTCTCCACTTCCACGATACAAGAGTGAAATCACTCCAAAGGCTGATCAGACTACGCACAGATGACTCTAAGCACTGGTAACAATCGGATCTAAAACACAATATACCATGTGATAATTTTTATCCAAATATTGCATCCTTGCTGTAAGCATGGTCTCACAAACCTGGCCATAGCAACCCATGCTAAAAGTTGGTGATGAGATGAGGGCTGACAGGTCTTGCCTTACATTCTTTAGTACTCTCAGAGCATTGTTACCAAAAAAGGGTAAAATGTTAGGGAACAGGAAATGCAGATGACATTTCCAGTTAATTCAGTTACCTTGTTCTTGAGCACAAGCCCCTCCACTTTGTGGTTCAGTAGAGAGTAGATCATATTTATATCTGGCAAATCCCTCTTTCCACTATGTGGAGAAAAACGTGCAGGTGAAGTTACCATTCCTGAATTGTAAGGCATGCTTAATGAGAAAATCGGCTTCCTAACACCACAACAAATGCTCTTCCCAATGCAATAAATTGCTAGTTTCTCTTTTGGCTAGGGAGTTCTTGGTACATGTCTGATAGTTGAGGTGTGCACTGCCATGACATTGCCTGTTCCTCATAGCAGGAGGTGATAATTGACTAGCAAGTTGAACACCGCTCTGAGTTTCAGTACTTATATTCTTATATTGGGAACTTTAACTCCTATGGATTACTTTAATGCACCACTGAAGATTGAGGACCCCAAAAGCTGACTTCTGTTGTCACAATAGTCCAATCCCAAATGGTGAAGGGATTTGATTGAATTTATTTGCACTATGCATACTGAAGCACCTTTGCAACTAGCTGGCTAGAAATAGACCTATCACAGTTTGAGATGTTTAATACTATCTGGAACTCCCTTCAGTGGGGCAATGCAAACTGCTCTGCCTCAAATGTTGAGATCATCTTCCTTAAGACCTTCATGCAGATCTTTTCTCAGAAGATTACAGTTTGCAAGATAATAGAATTCACAGTTCCTGTAATGAAAGATTCTTGTCCTTTGGTAGAAACACCACCTGCTGTCATGTGTCAAACAGCAGTCCCAGGAAAATCCACCAGGAAAGTGTCAAATTGGATTTCCCATTATTAATTCACTCAGGCATGAAGGTCTTGTCTCGGAAGGGCAGCCATCATTGCTGTGATCGTAGTGTACACTCTCAGCGCTGTTATCAGATGGAAAGGTTGGGCCTGGAAATTGAAAATAATGGCATTAAGATGTGAATTTGAGAAAGCACTGGTGTCTTTACTAGTTTGGAACATGCAAGTACACATCTTTGATGTCCATGGACACCATGTACTCGTTCTATTCCGTGCGGTGTATGACTAACACCATCTTTAACCTGTTTCCCTGACGCTGGATCTTTTAGGGCTTTAGTTTTAAAATGGACTAAGAGAATTCAACAGCTTCTTGGATAAAGAAGATACTCAAGCAGAAATCCAATATTTGCTGCTTTCCTAGAACAGGATTGGCTACACTTGTATGGTTTTCTCTTAGAGCAAAACATTTTGTTTTGTGTCCTGGAAGGCCATTGGTAAAAATCAGTCTGGGTGGCTAATTCAGGAAATTAATGTATCCCAAATGTGTGATTCCTCTTACCCAGGCATCTAAGTTCTGGGGTTCTTATTACTTGCTTTTCATGAGGAAGGAAATTTAAATATTGAAGCATTGACGGGAAATAAATAACTCTCCCCGCCCCCCCCTCCCCCACCCCACACACACACACACACATCCATTTTTGCTTCTTAATACCCAAGAGTTCCGGTGCCCTCCATAGGATGGAAGAGAAATTGCTTTTACAGCCATGGTTCATATTCTTTTTTTTTCTTTTTTTTTTATCCAGATAAACTGTTTTATTATGAAAAAGGACCTTGTGATTTTTCAGTGATTTGTAATCATCTTTTGTGTGGTGCCATCATTTTATACCGTTCTATAAAGTCTTAAGAGTTGTAACCTAAAATAATTGAAAGAAAATGTCTGTCACTGAATATGAACACGTATCAAGTATCTACAAGAATATGCACACGGAAATGAGCATTTACTTTTTTGTTTGTGTTTTTTATATATATATAAGTGCATATATTCTGATTAAGTGCAGAACTTTAATTAATGTGTTATAACTTTCTTCTTTAAGGTCTTGATCCCAAAACTATAATTGATCTGACTGAATTCAAAAATGTGAAGACGCTCAAACAACAACAGTACAGAGCTGAAAATCAGGTTCTTTTAAAAGAGGTAAGACTTTATTTATGTGACTGCTTTATCTGATGGTTTTATACGGGACTAGTAAAAGTATGCCATGATATCGCAACTGATAAAACTAAATATTTATCTTACTTAAAACCCTTTAAGAGGTCTAAGAACACTGTACGCTATTAACGTATGGAATACCGTAAGGGTACGCACGTTGCGTAACAATCGCTTAGCCGTAGTCGAGACGCTCAAGCGTCACGTTCGCTCACGGCCAAGAGATCACAGGCAGGCACGCTATTGGCTGCCGACTAACGTAATGATACGCTATCAGCGTAGCGGACGCTCGGGACCACGAGGAGATCACCAGCGGCGCAGACGCTCACAGTGTAAAACCTTTCTATCTAAACCATAAACAATGTAATATGCAGTAAACCTTGGTGTAATGGTGGGGTGTAGATGCAACACAATGTAACCTATTAACTTAAAGCTGTTCGGGAGTCTCCGACGCTCTGAGAATACTTAACACTATAAGAAATACACAAATACCGGGCTTAGGGTCTAACGCCTTATAAGAATGTTATACTTGCAAAAGAATAATACAATACAAGTCATACACTACCAATATAACATAGACTACCTAACCAGATAACTACACATGAAATACAATATCAGTACAATAACTATATAAGAGAAACGAGAGAAAGAGAAGAGAGAGAGAGAGATATGGCTCACAATAACAAGAAAGACAATATGATTGCGGAGAAAACTTACGCACAAAGGGGAACGATCGCATGCGCCTCTGGATATCCAGCTCCCGATTATCAGCAATGAGAACCGTTGAAGAGTGAGAGCTGGATATGATCGGCTTGTCTATTTATGCCCCACAAACAATACCATTCAATGGTCCCTACAATCTCATTGTTCATTGGACACAGGAATTCGTCTTCGCATTATAACAAAAGGTCATAGGTTGATTCATACAGGTGGGCTGTGTCTACTTCCAACTGCTCAGGTGGGTGGGAAACTAGGTTTCCCGCCGCATGGATAAGTAAGTGCAAATAATAGTAAATGGACATAAACTTCTTATGTCCATAACTATTCGCACGAGCGATTAATCCGCTTCAAACCAACACCGGAATATTGCTAATTAAATACTCTTCCGATGGATACTAAACACCACTGTATAATCCCTGTCTGACCCTTTGTATCAAACAAAGAGGGATCTCTTTGTCCATGAACATGCTATATTAAGTAAACTTTCAGAATCTATCAAAGGGACCATGATCTACAAAATACGTTATACAGTTAAAATATGTTATGAACAAGTCGCCCGCTAGACACACATAAACTTTACCGTAAATGCGCACACCGTGCGCCTGTGGGTGCCCGCAACAGCGAGTATGCGCACGCACGGCAGGGCTCATGAACGTGCAACAGGCACTCGCATGAGGTGCAAATATGGCAGTGTGCATAGTGATATTTTTCTGACTTTGACACAACACATACAGACACACTCTCTCTCGCGCTCTCTCTGCCCCTCCTACCCCATGGGTAGCTTCATTTTATTTAAACCGCTTTAATAAAGGTATAGCAACTGTGCAGAAAAATAAATGTCATGATCATGTGGGATAAATAGGATTTTAATTACCTACCGATAAATCCTTTTCTCGTAGTCCATAAGGGATACTGGGGTCTTAGTATGATGGGGTCCAAAGGAGCCGATGCACTTTAAATTTCTTCAACTGGGTGTGCTGGCTCCTCCCCTCTATGCCCCCTCCTACAGCCAGTATAGGTAAACTGTGCCCGAAGGAGAATGGACATACTTGAGAGAAGGAACATAACAACAATGAGTGGTGAGATTAATACACCAGCACACCAAACAACATAAAACGACCAGCAACAGCTGGTAACAAACAGCAACAGCTGAACAAGTAAACCTTTATAAAAGAAAAACCTGCAGAAAAGTCAACACACTGAGGCGGGCGCCCAGTATCCCTTATGAACTACGAAAAAAGGATTTACCGGTAGGTAATTAAAATCCTATTTTCTCTAGCATCCATAAGGGATTTTGGGGTCTTAGTATGATGGGGACGTCCCAAAGCTTCCAGAATGGGCAGGAAAGTGCGGAAACATCTGCAGCACCGCCTGCCCAAACTGGGTATCCTCTTTGGCCAGGGTATCAAACTTGTAGACCCTCACAAAGGTGTTCTTCCCTGACCAGGTAGCAGCTCGGCATAGTTGCAAGACCGAGACTTCACGTGCAGCTGCCCAGGAAGACCCCACTGATCTTGTAGAGTGGGCCTTCAGAGATTGTGGAACAGGTAAAGCTGCCAACACATAGACCTGTTGGATAGTACGCCTAAGCCAACGAGCAATGAACTGCTTAGAAGCAGGGCAACCTTTTTTCTGCGCATCAGAGCACAAACAAGGAATTCATCTTTCTGATCCGAGCTGTTCTCTTGATATAGATTTTCAAGGCTCGCATAGCATCCAATGCCTTCGTAGGAGCAGACGTGCTAGTACCTGACGGAACCACCATAGGTTAATTTAAGTGGAACACAGAGACGACCTTCGGCAGGAACTGCTGACTAGTCCTGAGCTCCGCTCTGTCCTCGTAAAAGACCAAGTAGGGACTTTTACACGATAAGGCCCCCAATTCTGAGACACGCCTAGCAGAAGCCAGGGCCAGTAACATCACCGTCTTCCACGTGAGGTACTTGTCTTCTACCGTCATCAGCGGTTCAAACCAGGAGGACTGTAGAAATTCCAACACTACATTCAAATCCCAGGGTGCCGTGGGCGGCACAAAAGAAGGTTGTATGTAGAGTACCCCTTGCAAGAAGGTCTCAACTTCTGGCAACACTACCAATTTCTTCTGAAAAAAAATTGAGAGAGCTGAAATCTGGACCTTAATGGAACCCAGGCGTAAGCCCTTATCCACACCAGCCTGCAGGAAATGGCCCAAGTGGAACTCTGCAGGCGGATACGTGCTTTCCTCGCACCAAGAGACATATTTTCACCGGATCAGGTCTCAAATGATCTCATTGACTCCGGAGGTCCGTCTGTCGCTGCTCTGGTGGCTCCGGGACCAACAATTGTGCAGGGGCCGTCCGTTCTGGATATCCGACTGGGTCCTGTTGACGACAGATGCCAGTCTAAGACGTTGGGGCGTGGTGCTGGAGCAACAACTCCCTTCAGGGGCGGTGGACCAAGGAGGAGTCCCTCCTCTCGATCAATATTCTGGAGTTGCGGGCGGTCTTCAATGCCTTGAACCTAGCCCAGCATTTAATTCAGAACCGTCCTGTTCAAGTACAGTCGGACAACGCCACCACAGTGGCTTACATAAATCATCAAGGCGTCACTCGAAGCCGCCTAGCAATGAAGGAAGTCTCACAGATTCTACAGTGGGCAGAACACCATCTACCGGCCATATCGGCAATATTCATTCCGGGAGTCCTGAATTGGGAAGCGGACTTTCTCAGTCGTCATGACGTGCATGCCGGCGAGTGGGGCCTCCATCCAGAAGTGTTTCAACTCCTAGTGGAAAGTTGGGGCCTTCCAGACGTAGATCTGATGGCGTCTCAACACAATCACAAGGTTCCGGCCTTCGGAGCAAGGACAAGGGATCCTCAAGCAGCATTCGTGGATGCGCTGGCGGTACCGTGGAGGTTTCGGCTGCCGTACGTGTTCCCTCCGGTGTCACTCCTGCCCAAGGTAATTCGGAAGTTCAAGCAAGAAAAAGGAATTCTGCTTCTCATAGCTCCAGCGTGGCCCAGACGGCACTGGTTCTCAGACCTGCAAGGCCTATCGTCAGAGCGTCCAATTCTACTTCCACAACGCCCAAACCTCCTCGTTCAGGGCCCCTGTGTCTACCAGGACCTAGCCCGGCTGTCTTTGCCGGCGTGGCTCTTGAAGCTTCCGTCTTAAGTGCTAAAGGGTTTTCTGAGGCGGTCATTCAAACTATGTTGCGGGCCCAGAAACCGGCTTCGGCTCAGATTTACTATAGGGTCTGGCATTCTTACTTTGTTTGGTGCGCATCTAACGATTATGACGCTTCCAAATTTAGTATAGCCAAGTTGTTGGCTTTTCTTCAGCAGGGTCTGGACTTAGGCCTGCGTCTGGCCTACCTCAAGGTTCAAATATCTGCCCTGTCGGTGTGGTTTCAGAGAAAAATTGCGACCTTACCTGATGTGCATACCTTTACTCTGGGCGTGTTGCGTATCCAACCTCCCTATGTCCCGCCTGTGGCTCCTTTGGAATTGGTTTTGGAGGCGTTACAAGAGTCTCTGTTTGATCCTCTTGGTTCAGCTGACCTTAAGTGGCTTTCCCTTAAGGTGGTGTTTCTGCTGGCTATTGCTTCAGGTAGAAGAGTGTCGGATTTGGGTGCCTTGTCCTGTAGTTCCCCATATCTGATATTTCACCGTGACCGGGCGGTTCTTAGGACTCGTCCCGGCTATCTACCTAAGGTGGTTTCTTCGTTCCACCGTAATCAGGAGATTGTAGTCCCGGCACTTGTTTCTTTTGATCTGTCTCCCAAAGAGCGGTCTTTGGATGTGGTACGGGCTCTCCGTATCTATGTGAAGAGAACTGCTTCTATTAGGAAATCTGATTCTCTTTTTGTTGTGTTTGTATTTCACAAACGGGGCTGGCCTGCTCACAAGCAAACTCTGGCCAGATGGATTAGAATGGTGATTGCACATGCTTATGTGAAGGCTGGTCTCTGATCCTGATCACATTAAGGCCCATTCTACTCGGTCTGTTTTACCTTCTTTGGCGGCCCAACGTGGTGCGACCCTTGAACAATTGTGCAAGGCGGCTACGTGGTCCTCTGTGAACACGTTAATAAGGTTCTATGCCTTCGATACTGCCGCTTCCCAGGATGCTTCCTTTGGACGCCGGGTTCTTGTGCCCGCTACAGTGCATCCCCTCCCATAAGGAACTGCGTTAGGACATCCTCATTGTCCATTCCTTGTGGAGCCCAGTGTACCCCGCAGCAGAAAATGAGTTTTATGGCAAGAACTTACCTTTGTTAAAACTCTTTCTGCGAGGTACACTGGGCTCCACAAGGAATGGACAATGGGGTGTAGAGTAGGATTTTGATCCGAGGCACCAACAGGCTCAAAGCTTTGACTGTTCCCAGAATGCATAGCGCCACCTCCTATATCACCCCGCCTCCCTGCACAGGTTTTCAGTTTTTAGTTAACCAGTCCAATGCAGTAGCAGGAAAAGAGACGACAACGGTTAGTAGCCACAACACCACATTCTCACGACAGGAGACGTGTCAGCGGCTAATGCCATACCAACCCAAAGAAGCTAAGTGCGTCAGGGTGGGCACCTTGTGGAGCCCACTGTACCTCGCAGAAAGAGTTTTAACAAAGGTAAGTTCTTACCATAAAACTCGTTTTTAGCAGCATTGCACACGCTAGGCCGCCGCCTTCTGGGAGTGTATCTTAGCTTAGCCGAATTGCGAACGAAAGATATTTCCCTGCAGTTTCTGAGTAGCTCCAGACCTACTCCTAGATTGCGATCACCTCAGTCCGTTTAGTTCCTGGTTTGACGTCACAAACACGCCCTGCGTTCGGCCAGCCACTCCCCCGTTTCCCCAGCCACTCCTGCGTTTTTGGCTGGCACGCCTTCGTTTTTTATCACACTTCCGGAAAACGCTCAGTTTCCGCCCAGAAACACCCACTTCCTGTCAATCACTCACCGCTCAACAGAGCGACTGAAAAGCGTCACTCGGACCTTATATAAAATTGCATATTTTTGTGTGAAAATACTTAGCGCGTGCACCCTGCGACCCATACACTTGCGCAGATTCACCCATTTTTAGCCTGATCACTATTCTGCTAAAAAACGTCAGCGAGCGAACAACTCGGAATGACCACCTATGTCTGCATGCTTCCGATTGTTCAAACGAATCAGGGGGTATAACTGTGACTGTAACTTCTTCTGGCGTTTCAATGTTGTTTTCTGCAGTTACTGGCAGTGTCGCAGAGGAAATCTGCTCTTCTCTCAACTACCTCCACATTTGAGAATGAAAAAGCCCCTCCAACTGAGCAAATTTCTGGCTGTGTATCACGTGGCCAATAACCTAATCACATCAGGAGGCAATAGTATTCTTGTATTAGGCAGCACGTGACGATCTTCTTTGGAGACTTTTACTGTATATTCTTTGCAATGAATCACTGATTGTCTTCTGTTAGCCTAACCTATCCTAGATTTATCCATTATCCCAGCACTTAGGACACAAGTATTGGTCACATACAGTATCTTGCACTGAAGACATAATAAAATTGAAACAAACAGCTGTATGACTCTATTACAGGCTATTTCTGTGTTACTGAACAGCGACAAGAGACTTGTACTCTTCATGTGTATACAGTTAAAAATAAACCCTGCCCTAGAAGTATTAGGAAGTATTTAAAGTTATATAGCTGTAATGTATGAATCTGTGTATGTTTTGACAGATTGAACGGCTAGAGGAGGAAAGAATTGAACTTAAACAGCAAATTCGTAAGCTGGCGCAAGAGAAAGGAAAAAGAGCTGCGTCTCTTGGTAAGCAGAAAGGATATATCTTAATGATATGCTCACATAACAGTTCTAAAATGTCTTGTCATCGATAGTTTTACTAAATTTTAATAATAACTGTGGTACTGAAAAAAAGAGGGATGGAACAAGGGGGAATATGAAGGGGTCCACACACCAAGCATAATAAACAAGACAGGAATGACATGTCACCATACCAAATTAAATAGTAAAAAATAAAGACAATACTGTATACAGTTAGCAGTGCATCAAGAAGCAGCATCAACTTCATTCAAACGAAATTGGACTGAATCAGATAGGGTTTGTGAACAAATTGCGAACATTTGCCATCCATAAAGTATTCATTCAGTGACCACCACTTCACAAACGGAGAGGAGGCCAGGTTTGAATAAGTTACAGAGGCCATCGGATAATGAAATACATTTTCTTTGTTTTTACACGCTTGCCTGAGTGTTTTTGTGTTAAAGAACACTAAGGGGAATACAATTGCAGGTGAAGTTCCCGTGCCTGCAAGTTAGTGCGGCAACATCCGCACTTTACGGCACCTCGGACTCGCACAATTTTATTCGTAACCCATAGGACTACAGAACGGGATGTTAGGGGTGTGAGATGCAGTGCTGTTGTCAGAGTTTAAATGCCGCTGCAGCAGCAGCAGCAACTCGTACCCTTAATCCGCAATTGGATTCCCCCCCTATACTGTGTGTTTCTGAACAAATTGATAAAATATTGAAATGGTTCCTCAACAATTTAAATGAGAATAGTTATTGAAACTTTACTAATTTGTCACCTTGTTAATTAAAACGAGAGGACTCCCATCTTAAACAGGTTTTATTCAAAAGCCTAATCTTCAGATTAAGTATGGGATCTCGACGGTCATAAGGCCGACGCCAAAATCTTGACAGAAGGGATACCTATGGCGCCACACTTTGGGTTCTCGCCACACTAATTTATTCCTCCTCGGGGGGTGGCATGGACCACCCCCCAAGTGGGGATTCCGGGCCGTGGTCGGGATTCCGACCGCCAGGATTCCCTTGGCTGTCGGGATCCTGACTGCCGGGAAACTAACTGCTTCCCATATCTTCAGAAAGCCAAAGTAATTTCTGTTAAACTAATTTTTATGCATGCCAAGGTGCCACTGGCACTCATTCATTTACACATACTGTAATAATTAGATTACATATTCTGATTGCCTTGCACCCACCAAGGTCCTTTTGCTCTGAAAGTTGAGTTTCATGAAGCCTAAACGAAGGTAATGCAAGTTTTAATATAGACAGTAGGCAAATACATAAAAAGAAAACGAGAAAAAAAAAACCATACAGATGTCTTCATACATCTAGCCTCAATACTCCATGCAGTGTGAGATGCCTGACGTAAGTGAGCCTCCATTTTCTATACAATTCAAATAGCGCCTGGCATCTTTTTCTGGCGACAATGCCTCTTCGTCACAACACAGTCCGACTAGGATGCACAAGGAGACTGTGCTGATTAATTTGATACATGACACTTATATATTGTGTGTGATTGATTCTGTATGCAAAGCAAAACAACACTTGTGTTTGAAAAACCTGCAGCTGCTACATTGGTATGTAGTTGGGATCCCAGTGCTGGAATACCGACACCTGTCAGAATACTGACGCTGGCATCCCGACAGATGGAGTCACAAACGTAAGTATCACGCGAGTGTTAGGTTTAGGCCGCATTGATGGTTAGGTTTCGGTGCAGGGAGGGGTGGTTAGGGTTAGGTTTAGGCTATAGGGAAGTAGAGGATTAGGTTTAGCAGCCTCCTGCACCCCTCTTGGCATTTCAAACAGTCGGGATGCTGGGGTCGGTATTGTAACCGCCAAATACTCATGGTGGATTTCAATTATCCACTGTAAATTACCACAGGTGGAAAAAGAGAGGTAGCCTCGGCCTTTAACACCCGCGGCTATTCAATTGCACTCCCTTTTTTACCTGATACCCTTATTAACACCCATTATCTTAACTTGTTAACGGGTTTCACGGCCAAAATCTGTTTCACGGATTTGTGTGTTAATTGGGACATGGCACCCATTAACCTGCTGAAAATCCTTGATAACTGCTCCCGGGGGTGGGGCAATTGAATAGCCCAGGGTATCAATTAGCCCTCAGTAAATTACCATGGCTAATTGAATTCCACCCTCAGTCGCACATAGAGATACAAGTGTTGCATAAATTAATTAACGCAGTCTGCTGGTTTGTCCTACCGTTGTGACTAAGACGCATTTTTGGCAAAAAAGATACCCAATACTAGCAGAGTATCACGTCGCCTGGTGCGCCGAGAGGTGCTGTTTAGCGCGACTGCAGCAATGATGTATGAGGACACATTTGTAATGCTACATTTATCTGTGTACTACCAGGCGTGATATTTCTTAATGTCGGCAGTGACCATGTTTACATACATCTTCTAGACACTGATAAAATATCAGTATAATACAATGTCAACATATTGTCACATACCTGATCCCGGCATCGTCGGCATCTCCTGCAGTAACTTCCAGGTCCTGGTGGCGCTTTCTGATGCTTTAGCTCCCCGATGTGTATAACTGTCCTCACAGTAAACTCTACCCCTAACTTTCACCTAGTTTCTAACCCGACCATCCCACAACCTAACCTTACTGTGTCGCAAATTCAGATGTTGATGATCTGCATTTTAACACTGTTGACATAATAAATGTTGAAATTGCGGTGTCGACATAATGTCAACATTATGATGTTGACCTTATGGATTTTGACATTGTTATTGTCGACCTAAGGACTACATCCACAGCCAGTAAGGGTAACATTTTCACCCTTCCCCGGACTGTGTGGATCATCTTACAGTATTTTTCAAAAACCTGGGTTGTGCGAGTACAAGGAGGGAGTTTGCAGATGGCCTCTGGGTAATCCTCCCGCTTACCCCCTCTGCAGCCATTATAAAGCTGTAACATTAGAAGTTTGCAGAATCAGGTGGTAATGCAGCCTTAAGTCTCTCACTAGACTGTAGCAATATTGCACATCTTTTACACTAATCAGGAAGCTACTAATTATTTTGCTTAGGTTTTGTCTTCTAGAACTATTTTCAACAAAATATCTTGAATTGTTTTAGACACTGAGACACGATTGCCACCACATGGTTTTAAAATATTCTACTGCCACATTATCGGACATCCAGTAGTGTGTAGTTGCAGTGAAGAGGTTACAGTATGTCGAAAACAAGTACATGTGTTGTGGTGTTTTATCAGTGTGTTGAGGCCACCTGTTGATGCCTATTGAATTTCAAATGCAATAAAATAGATTATATTTACTATCTACCAGTTCTGTTAGTGCTAAATGATCAATGAACTCCAGAAAAATAAGCATTCTTTCAAGTGACACATTAGTAATGGTCCGTGGAAACCCAGATTTATCAAGCTTTCTTGTCATTTCTAGTTGCCAAATGTTGGATCTTCTTCATAATATATTAAATATGTCCTTCCAGTGAGAAGGGATGGGAAAATGGAAATTATGTTTAGTTTTCTGAAGCACATAGTGCAGATAGTCTGCAAGTTATTAGTGCAAGTATTAGGGGAAATAGGTTGTAAAAGAACCATCATGTGAACTATATGAACAGTAACTACAGTATAAAAAGCAGGCACTGTTTGATCGCTTAGGTATATACAGATGCGTCCTCATACATCCAGCCTCAATACGCCACACAGCGCAAGATACCTGTCAGTAGTGAGCCGCTAGATCCGGTCTAACTCTGCTAAATTCTGGCGTCTTTTTTGCCAAAATGCGTATTAATCACAACACCGTGTGACTAGGACGTTTGAGGAGACTGTGTAGATCATAGGTCTGCAATCTCGGTCCTCATTACCCCACACAGTGCATGTTTTGCAGATCTCCTCACAGAATCACAAGTGAAATAATTAACTCCACCTGCGGACCTTTTAAAATGTGTCTGTGAGTAATTAATACACCTGTGCACCTACTGGGTTACCTGCAAAATATGCACTGTGTGGGGGTAATGAGGACCGAGTTTGCAGACCTATGGTGTAGATTAATTAGATATACTCTATGACACTTGTTTATTGTGTGTGACTGAGTTTGTGTAGGAAGAAGAACAGAACTTGTATTGGGAAAAAGCTACGGCTGCTACATTGTAGCACTTTGTATACAGATTCTGAGACTCAGTTGCACACAGTTATACAGTTGTCATATATCAATTTAATCAGCACAGGTTCCTCATACGCCCTAGTCGCACTGTGTTGTGACTAATACGCATTTTGGCATTTCCCAGACTTTTACTTTCTAGGAAATTGTATACAATAGGCTTTCCTTCTGCAGAACATACACCAAGCCCAAAGCTCCCAAAATACGCTCGTGTAGTACATCACAGACTAACATACTGTTGGCACATTGTTTCTCTAACGTCCTAGTGGATGCTGGGCACTCCATAAGGACCATGGGGAATAGCGGGCTCCGAAGGAGGCTGGGCACTCTAGAAAGATCTTAGACTACCTGGTGTGCACTGGCTCCTCCCACTATGACCCTCCTCCAAGCCTCAGTTAGATTTCGTGCCCGGCCGAGGTTGGATGCACACTAGGGGCTCTCCTGAGCTCTTAGAAAGTTATAGTCTTAGAATTTGTTTTTTTTTCAGTGAGACCTGCTGGCAACAGGCTCACTGCAGCGAGGGACTAAGGGGAGAAGAAGCGAACTCGCCTGCTTGCAGCCGGATTGGGCTTCTTAGGCTACTGGACACCATTAGCTCCAGAGGGATCGACCGCAGGCCCAGCCTTGATGTTCGGTCCCGGAGCCGCGCCGCCGTCCCCCTTACAGAGCCAGAAGCAAGAAGATGGTCCGGAAAATCGGCGGCATGAAGACTCTGTCTCACCAAGGTAGCGCACAGCACTGCAGCTGTGCGCCATTGCTCCTCTCACACACTTCACACTCCGGTCACTGAGGGTGCAGGGCGCTGGGGGGGGCGCCCTGAGGCAGCAATAAAAACACCTTGGCTGGCTAAAATACCTCAATATATGGCCCCAGGGGCTATATATGAGGTAAATACCCCTGCCAGAATTCCATAAAAAACGGGAGAATAGGCCGCGAAAAAGGGGCGGAGCCTATCTCCTCAGCACACTGGCGCCATTTTTCCCTCACAGCTCGGCTGGAGGGAAGCTCCCTGGCTCTTCCCTGCAATTCTACAGTACAGTAAGAGGGAAAAGAGAGGGGGGGCATTAAAATTGGCACTGTATACAGTATATTATATAAAAGCTATTAGGGACATAACTCAGTTAGTCCCTGTATATATATAGCGCTCTGGTGTGTGCTGGCATACTCTTACTCTGTCCCCCCAAAGGGCTTTTGTGGGTCCTGTTCTCGTTTAGAGCATTCCCTGTGTGTCTGCGGTGTGTCGGTACGGCTGTGTCGACATGTTGAATGAGGAGGCTTATATGGTGACAGAACAGAGGCCGATATATGTGATGTCGCCCCCTGTGGGGCCGACACCAGAGTGGATGGATAGGTGAAAGGTATTAACCGACAGTGTCAACTCCTTACATAAAAGGGTGGATGACGTAACAGCTGTGGGACAGCCGGCTTCGCAGCCCGCGCCTGCCCAGGCGTCTCAAAGGCCATCAGGGGCTCAAAAACGCCCGCTCTCTCAGATGGCAGACACAGATGTCGACACGGAGTCTGACTCCAGTGTCGACAAGGTGGAGACATATACACAATCCACTAGGAACATCCGTGACGTGATCCCGGAAATAAAAAATGTGTTATACATTTCTGACTTTAACCCAAGCACCTCTAAAAATGGGTTTTAGGTTTGGGGAGAAAAAACAGGCAGTGTTTTGTTCCCCCATCAGATGAATAAATGAAGTGTGTGAAAGCGTGGGTTCCCCCGTTAAGAAACTGGTAATTTATAAAAAGTTACTGATGGCGTACCCTTTCCCGCCAGGTGGATAAGTTACGCTGGGAGATATCCCCTAGGGTGGATAAGGCGCTCACAGGTTTGTCAAAAAAGGTGGCACTGCCGTCTTAGGATACGGCCACTTTAATAGGTACCTGTTGATAAAAAACAGGAGGCTATCCTGAAGTCTGTATTTACACACTCAGGTACTAGACTGAGACCTGCAGATAGTGCTGCTGCAGCGTGGTCGGTGACCCTGTCAAACAGGGATACTAGTTGGCAAACATAAAAACATATTAAATACGTCGTCTTATATATGGGGGATGCACAGAGGGATATTTTGCCGGCTGGCATCCAAAATAAATGTAATGTCCATTCTGTCAGGAGGGTATTAGAGACCTGTCACTGGACAGGTGATGCTGACTTAAAAAGCGCATAGAGAGCCTTATAAGGGTGAGGAATTATTTGGGGATGGTCTCTGGGACCTCGTATCCACAGCAACTGCTGGGAAGAAATAATTTTACCTCAGGTTTCCTCACAGACAAAGGTACAGTCCTTTCGGCTTTAGAAAAGCAAACGGGTCAAATGGCGCTTCCTTTCTGTACAGAGACAAGGGTAGAGGGAAAAAAGCTGCACCAGTCAGCCTGTTCCCAGAATCAAGATTCTTCCCCCGCCTCCTGTGAGGCCACACCATGACGCGGGTGCTCCACAGGTGTAGCCAGGTACGGTGGGGGGCCGTCTCAAAAAAATTTCAGCAATTAGTGGGCTCGCTCACAGGTGGATCCCTGTTTCTTTCAAGTAGTATTTCAGGGGTACAAGCTGGAATTCGAGATGTCTCCCCCCAGCCGTTTCCTAAAATATGCCTTGCTGACAACTCCCTCAGGCAGGGAGGCTGTGCTAGAGGCAATTAATAAGCGGTATTCCCAGCAGGTAATACTCAAGGTGCCCCTACTTCAACAAGGACGGGGTTACTATTCCACACGGGTTGGGGTACCGAAACCGCATGGTTCGGTGTGACCCATTTTATATTTAAAATCCTTGAACACAAAAATTCAAGTTCAAGATGGAATCGCTCAGGGCGGTTATTCCAAGCCTGGACGAGGGGGATTACATGGTATCCTGGGACATCAAGGATGCTTACCTGCATGTCCCCATTTACCATCCTCGCCAGGAGTACCTCAGATTTGTGGTACAGGATTACCATTACCAAGTCCAGACACTGCCGTTTGGACTGTACATGGCACCGAGGGTGTTTTATCAAGGTAATGGCCGAAATGTTGATACTCCTTCAAAAAAAGGGAGTTGTAATTATCCCGTACTTGGACAATCTCGTTATAAGGGCGAGGTCCAAGGAGCAGTTGGTAGTCGGGGTAGCACTATTTTGGAAAGTGCTACAACAGCATGGTTGGATTCTAAACAGTCCAAAGTCACAGCTGGTTCCTATGACACGTCTACTGTTCCTGGGGATGGTTCTGGACATAAACCAGAAATAGTGTTTCTCCCGGAGGAGAAAGCCAAGGAGTTGTCATCTCTAGTCAGAGACCTCCTGAAGCCAAAATAGGTAGCGGTGCATCATTGCACGCGAGTCCTGGGAAAAATGGTAGCTTCCTACGAAGCAATCCCATTAGGCAGGTTCCATACAAGAACTTTTCAGAGGGACCTGTTGGACAAGTGGTCCGGATCGCATCTTCCGATGCATAGGCTGATAACCCTGTCTCCAAGGACCAGGGTATCTCTACTGTGGTGGCTGCAGAGTGCCCATCTTCAAGAGGGCCGCAGGTTCGGCATACAGGACTAGGTCCTAGTGACCATGGATTCCAGCCTTTGAGGCTGGGAGGCAGTCACACAGGGAAGAAATTTCCAGGGACTTTGGTCAAGTCAGGTTATTTCCCTACACATAAATATTCTGGACCTGAGGGCCATTTACAATGCCCTGAGGCCGGCAAGGCCTCTGCTTCAAAACCAGCCGGTACTGATCCAATCAGACAACATCACGGCAGTCGCCCATGTAAACCAACAGGGCGGCACAAGAAGCAGGATGGCGAATGCAGAAGCCACAAGGATTCTACGATAGGCGGAAAATCATGTGTTAGCACTGTCAGCAGTGTTCATTCCCGGAGTGGACAACTGGGAAGCAGATCTTCTCAACAGACACGACCTCCACCCGGGAGAATGGGGACTTCCTCCAGAAGTCTTCCAATAGGATTGTACACCATTGGGAAAGGCCACAGGTGGACATGATGGCGTCCCGCCTCAACAAAAAGCTATAAAAGATATTGCACCGGGTCAAGGGACCCTCAGGCGATAGCTATGGACGCTCTGGTAACACCGTGGGTGTACCAGTCGGTTTATGTGTTCTCCCCTCTGCCTCTCATACCAAAGGTACTGAGAATAATAAGAAGGCGAGGAGTAAGAACGATACTCATGGATGGCCAAGAAGAGCTTGGTACCCAGAACTTCAAGAATTTATATCAGAGGACCCATGGCCTCTGCCACTCAGACAGGACCTGCGGCAGCAGGGGCCCTGTCTGTTCCAAGACTTACCGCGGCTGCGTTTGTCGGCATGGCGGTTGAACGCCGGATCCTGAAGGAAAAGGGCATTCCGGAGGAAGTCATTCCTACGCTTACTAAAGCCAGGAAAGAGGTTACAGCAACTCATTATCACCGCATATGGCGAAAATATGTTGCATGGTGTGAGGCCGAAAGGGCCCCAACAGAGGAATTTCAACTAGGTCGATTTCTGCATTTCCTGCAAGCAGGAGTGACTATGGGCCTTAAATTGGGTTCCATTAAGGTACAGATCTCGGCTCTGTCGATTTTCTTTCAAAAAGAACTAGCTTCAGTACCTGAAGTTCAGACATTTAAAAAAGGAGTGCTGCAGAGTCAGCCCCCGTTTGTGCCTCCTGTGGCACCTTGGGATCTCAACGTGGTGTTGAGTTTCTTAAAATCACATTGGTTTGAACCACTAAAAACCGTGGATCTGAAATATCTCACGTGGAAGGTGGTTATGTTATTGGCCTTGGCTTCTGCCAGGCGAGTATCAAAGTTGGCGGCTTTGTCTTGTAAAAGCCCTTATTTGATTTTCCATATGGATAGGGCAGAATTGAGGACTCGTCCCCAGTTTCTCCCAAAGGTGGTGTCAGCGTTTCACCTGAACCAGCCTATTGTGGTGCCTAGGCTACTAGGGACTTGGAGGACTCCAAGTTGCTAGACGTTATCAGGGCACTGAAAATATATGTTTCCAGAACGGCTAGAGTCAGAAAATCTGACTCGCTGTTTATCCTATATGCACCTAACAAGCTGGGTGCTCCTGCTTCTAAGCAGACTATTGCTCGTTGGATTTGTAGTACAATTCAGCTTGCACATACTGTGGCAGGCCTGCCACAGCCAAAATCTGTCAATGCCCATTCCACAAGGAAGGTGGGCTCATCTTGGGCGGCTGCCCGAGAGGTCTCGGCTTTACAACTTTGCCGAGCAGCTACTTGGTCAGGGGCAAACACGTTTGCAAAATTCTACAAATTTGATACCCTGGCTGAGGAGGACCTGGAGTTCTCTCATTCAGTGCTGCAGAGTCATCCGCACTCTCCCGCCCGTTTGGGAGCTTTGGTATAATCCCCATGGTCCTTACGGAGTTCCCAGCATCCACTAGGACGTTAGAGAAAATAAGAATTTACTCACCGGTAATTCTATTTCTCGTAGTCCGTAGTGGATGCTGGGCGCCCATCCCAAGTGCGGTTTATCTGCAATACTTGTACATAGTTATTGTTAACTAAATCGGGTTATTGTTGAGCCATCTGTTGAGAGGCTCTATTGTTTCATACGGTTAACTGTGTTTCATATCACGAGTTGTACGGTGTGATTGGTGTGGCTGGTATGAGTCTTACCCGGGATTCAAAATCCTTCCTTATTGTGTATGCTCGTCCGGGCACAGTACCTAACTGAGACTTGGAGGAGGGTCATAGTGGGAGGAGCCAGTGCACACCAGGTAGTCTAAGATCTTTCTAGAGTGCCCAGCCTCCTTCGGAGCCCGCTATTCCCCATGGTCCTTACGGAGTGCCCAGCTTCCACTACGGACTACGAGAAATAGAATTACCGGTGAGTAAATTCTTATTTTTTTTTCATACTAATTGAAAAAATGTACACAAATTAAATAACTTCTGTATCATTCTTCTAAAGCAAAAGTAATGCAATTCAAAACTAATATTTGTCTACTAGCTTGTGCTTTTCTTTAGTCACGATTTACATCATCTAAATTTTTGGACTAAAACAGACTGTAGTTTATGGTCCAGTGAGATCCTTGTTTCGTTTTCTGTTATGGTGCTTTTGGGGCAGTGTGTGCGTGTCTGGTCCTTTTGCGGTGGAAGCCTAAACATGGCGGTAGCAGTCTGCATTCACAGCTCGGCTGCGCACACAGAGGGCTACCCTTAATATGTGAACACTTTGCTGCTGAGCGTAGTGTTCGCATATTAACTGGGAAGAAGGGCCTGGCATGCCCTCTGCATGCTAGTGTCTACAATCCATGCTGAATCAGGGCCTTAGTTCTTTGCTGTGGCAAAGGCAAATTTATGACCAGTAACTGCTAAATGTCCCTCACACCTGTGCATAGCAAAATCCGCAATATTTACTTACAGTAGTATATTGGAGTATATTGGGAAGAATTAAATCTTGCCTGTTTTAAGATGGAGGGCCTGATTTTGTTGACACAAGCACAATGGGGGACTTAAAATTATGGCATACAGTTTGTACGTAGAAAACAAAGAGGCAATATAAAAAAGCATAACCTATATAAAAATGAATGGTGATATATAGATATATATATATATATATAGAGATATATATATATATATATATATATATATATATATATATATATATATATATACAGGTTGAGTATCTCTTATCCAAAATGCTTGGGCCCAGAAGCATTTTGGATATCGGATTATTCCGTATTTTGGAATAATTGCATACCATAATAAGAAATCATGGCAATGGGACCCAAGTCTAAGCACAGAATGCATTTATGTTTCATATACACCTTATACACACAGCCTGAAGGTCATTTAATACAATATTTTTAATAACATGTATTAAACAAAGTGTGTGTACATACACACAATTCATTTATGTTTCATATACACCTTATACACACAGCCTGAAGGTCATTTAATACAATATTTTTACTAACTTTGTGTATTAAACAAAGTTTGGTTACATTGAGCCATCAGAAAACAAAGGTTTCACTGTCTCACTCTCACTCAAAAAATTCCGTATTCCGGAATATTTGGATATGGTATACTCAACCTGTGTGTGTGTGTGTGTGTGTGTGTATGTATGTATGTATGTATGTATGTATATATATATATATATATATATATATATATATATAATATGAAAAATAAAATAAACAATTGTTTTTCCTTTCTTTTCCTGTGCTGTATCCTAGTACAATGACATGATCACCGGTGCCAATTACACATGGACTAATATTTCCTGTTCACCTTGCAAATGGCCCTTTTCTGCAAAGTAACATTATTTTCAGACTGCTTTCATACTATTCTCCACTGCAGTTCAAAAACATAATCTGAGGATTACAGAAATTTAATACTCTGTCTCGTGCTGATGTGTTTTTTTTTTTTTTTTTTTTTTTTTTAAAGGTGATTATTATTTAGTAAAATCCAGAGATAATCTGTGTGGAATGACATGTAACAGTAGATGTCTTAGATTCTTTTACTTTATAACATCTTTAAATTGTTTGTTTGGGTCCCAGGTTTGATAGCTGATGACTTGTTTTTGAATTCGAATTTCCCTGCTGACCTGCAGTCTAGACAAAAAAGCTCCAGCTCCATGTTGCTGAACAGTACAGAGGAAATTAGGGGAAAGGTAAGTGTTCCTAAAACAATAATGTAATTCCCCCAATAAAAAAAATAACAATCCACATGTATCACTACTGCTGCTGTATTAATTAAGGATTTTAAATATTCGAGTGCTTAATTACATTTAATTTGTACATAGAAATTAAGGTGTACAGTACTTGTCAGTGGCACCAAGCAGAAGTTGACAAAGGTAGTGCTTACTACAGCAACCAGACAAATGGAATGGTAGACGTTGATCAGAATTTCATAGAATCATAGAATTGTGACAGCAGATAAGAACCACTTGGCCCATCTAGTTAGAGATGTGCACATGAAATTTTTCGGGTTTTGGGTTCGGTTCCGCGGCCGTGTTTTGGGTTCGACCGCCTTTTGGCAAAACCTCACCGAATTTTTTTTGTCGGATTCGGGTGTGTTTTGGATTCGGGTGTTTTTTTCAAAAAACACTAAAAAACAGCTTAAATCATAGAATTTGGGGGTCATTTTGATCCCAAAGTATTATTAACCTCAATAACCATAATTTCCACTCATTTTCAGTCTATTCTGAACACCTCACACCTCACAATATTATTTTTAGTCCTAAAATTTGCACCGAGGTCGCTGGATGACTAAGCTAAGCGACCCTAGTGGCCGACACAAACACCTGGCCCATCTAGGAGTGGCACTGCAGTGTCACGCAGGATGGCCCTTCCAAAAAACACTCCCCAAACAGCACATGACGCAAAGAAGAAAAAAAGAGGCGCAATGAGGTAGCTGTGTGAGTAAGATAAGCGACCCTAGTGGCCGACACAAACACCTGGCCCATCTAGGAGTGGCACTGCAGTGTCACGCAGGATGGCCCTTCCAAAAAACACTCCCCAAACAGCACATGGCGCAAAGAAGAAAAAAAGAGGCGCAATGAGGTAGCTGTGTGAGTAAGCTAAGCGACCCTAGTGGCCGACACAAACACCTGGCCCATCTAGGAGTGGCACTGCAGTGTCACGCAGGATGGCCCTTCCAAAAAACACTCCCCAAACAGCACATGACGCAAAGAAAAATGAAAGAAAAAAGAGGTGCAAGATGGAATTGTCCTTGGGCCCTCCCACCCACCCTTATGTTGTATAAACAGGACATGCACACTTTAACCAACCCATCATTTCAGTGACAGGGTCTGCCACACGACTGTGACTGAAATGACGGGTTGGTTTGGACCCCCACCGAAAAAGAAGTAATTAATCTCTCCTTGCACAAACTGGCTCTACAGAGGCAAGATGTCCACCTCATCATCATCCTCCGATATATCACCGTGTACATCCCGCTCCTCACAGATTATCAATTCGTCCCCACTGGAATCCACCATCTCAGCTCCCTGTGTACTTTGTGGAGGCAATTGCTGCTGGTCAATGTCTCCACGGAGGAATTGATTATAATTCATTTTAATGAACATCATCTTCTCCGCATTTTCTTTAAGTAACCTCGTACGCCGATTGCTGACAAGGTGAGCAGCGGCACTAAACACTCTTTCGGAGTACACACTTGTGGGAGGGCAACTTAGGTAGAATAAAGCCAGTTTGTGCAAGGGCCTCCAAATTGCCTCTTTTTCCTGCCAGTATAAGTACGGACTGTCTGACGTGCCTACTTGGATGCGGTCACTCATATAATCCTCCACCATTCTTTCAATGGGGAGAGAATCATATGCAGTGACAGTAGACGACATGTCCGTAATCGTTGTCAGGTCCTTCAGTCCGGACCAGATGTCAGCATCAGCAGTCGCTCCAGACTGCCCTGCATCACCGCCAGCGGGTGGGCTCGGAATTCTGAGCCTTTTCCTCGCACCCCTAGTTGCGGGAGAATGTGAAGGAGGAGATGTTGACAGGTCGCGTTCCGCTTGACTTGACAATTTTGTCACCAGCAGGTCTTTGAACCCCAGCAGACTTGTGTCTGCCGGAAAGAGAGATCCAAGGTAGGTTTTAAATCTAGGATCGAGCACGGTGGCCAAAATGTAGTGCTCTGCTTTCAACAGATTGACCACCCGTGAATCCTTGTTAAGCGAATTAAGGGCTCCATCCACAAGTCCCACATGCCTAGCGGAATCGCTCCCTTTTAGCTCCTCCTTCAATGCCTCCAGCTTCTTCTGCAAAAGCCTGATGAGGGGAATGACCTGACTCAGGCTGGCAGTGTCTGAACTGACTTCACGTGTGGCAAGTTCAAAAGGTTGCAGAACCTTGCACAACGTTGAAATCATTCTCCACTGCGCTTGAGACAGGTACATTCCACCTCCTATATCGTGCTCAATTGTATAGGCTTGAATGGCCTTTTGCTGCTCCTCCAACCTCTGAAGCATATATAGGGTTGAATTCCACCTCGTTACCACTTCTTGCTTCAGATGATGGCAGGGCAGGTTCAGGCGTTTTTGGTGGTGCTCCAGTCTTCTGTACGTGGTGCCTGTACGCCGAAAGTGTCCCGCAATTCTTTTGGCCACCGACAGCATCTCTTGCACGCCCCTGTCGTTTTTTAAAAAATTCTGCACCACCAAATTCAAGGTATGTGCAAAACATGGGACGTGCTGGAATTTGCCCATATTTAATGCACACACAATATTGCTGGCGTTGTCCGATGCCACAAATCCACAGGAGAGTCCAATTGGGGTAAGCCATTCCGCGATGATCTTCCTCAGTTGCCGTAAGAGGTTTTCAGCTGTGTGCGTATTCTGGAAACCGGTGATACAAAGCGTAGCCTGCCTAGGAAAGAGTTGGCGTTTGCGAGATGCTGCTACTGGTGCCGCCGCTGCTGTTCTTGCGGCGGGAGTCCATACATCTACCCAGTGGGCTGTCACAGTCATATAGTCCTGACCCTGCCCTGCTCCACTTGTCCACATGTCCGTGGTTAAGTGGACATTGGGTACAACTGCATTTTTTAGGACACTGGTGAGTCTTTTTCTGACGTCCGTGTACATTCTCGGTATCGCCTGCCTAGAGAAGTGGAACCTAGATGGTATTTGGTAACGGGGGCACACTACCTCAAGAAATTGTCTAGTTCCCTGTGAACTAACGGTGGATACCGGACGCACGTCTAACACCAACATAGTTGTCAAGGCCTCAGTTATCCGCTTTGCAACAGGATGACTGCTGTGATATTTCATCTTCCTCGCAAAGGACTGTTGGACAGTCAATTGCTTGGTGGAAGTAGTAAAAGTGGGCTTACGACTTCCCCTCTGGGATGACCATCGACTCCCAGCAGCAACAACAGCAGCGCCAGCAGCAGTAGGCGTTACACGCAAGGATGCATCGGAGGAATCCCAGGCAGGAGAGGACTCGTCAGAATTGCCAGTGACATGGCCTGCAGGACTATTGGCATTCCTGGGGAAGGAGGAAATTGACACTGAGGGAGTTGGTGGGGTGGTTTGCGTGAGCTTGGTTACAAGAGGAAGGGATTTACTGGTCAGTGGACTGCTTCCGCTGTCGCCCAAAGTTTTTGAACTTGTCACTGACTTATTATGAATGCGCTGCAGGTGACGTATAAGGGAGGATGTTCCGAGGTGGTTAACGTCCTTACCCCTACTTATTACAGCTTGACAAAGGCAACACACGGCTTGACAAATGTTGTCCGCATTTCTGGTGAAATACTTCCACACCGAAGAGCTGATTTTTTTTGGTATTTTCACCAGGCATGTCAACGGCCCTATTCCTCCCACGGACAACAGGTGCCTGACTTAAACAAACCACCTCACCATCAGAATCCTCCTTGTCAATTTCCTCCCCAGCGCCAGCAACACCCATATCCTCCTCATCCTGGTGTACTTCAACACTGACATCTTCAATCTGACTATCAGGAACTGGACTGCGGGTGCTCCTTCCAGCACTTGCAGGGGGCGTGCAAATGGTGGAAGGCGCATGCTCTTCACGTCCAGTGTTGGGAAGGTCAGGCATCGCAACCGACACAATTGGACTCTCCTTGTGGATTTGGGATTTCGAAGAACGCACAGTTCTTTGCGGTGCTTTTGCCAGCTTGAGTCTTTTCATTTTTCTAGCGAGAGGCTGAGTGCTTCCATCCTCATGTGAAGCTGAACCACTAGCCATGAACATAGGCCAGGGCCTCAGCCGTTCCTTGCCACTCCGTGTGGTAAATGGCATATTGGCAAGTTTACGCTTCTCCTCCGACAATTTTATTTTAGATTTTGGAGTCCTTTTTTTTTACTGATATTTGGTGTTTTGGATTTTACATGCTCTGTACTATGACATTGGGCATCGGCCTTAGCAGACGACGTTGCTGGCATTTCATCGTCTCGGCCATGACTAGTGGCAGCAGCTTCAGCACGAGGTGGAAGTGGATCTTGATCTTTCCCTAATTTTGGAACCTCAACATTTTTGTTCTCCATATTTTAATAGGCACAACTAAAAGGCACCTCAGGTAAACAATGGAGATGGATGGATACTAGTATACTTATGGATGGACCAGCGACTGCCGACACAGAGGTAGCTACAGCCGTGGACTACCGTACTGTGTCTGCTGCTAATATAGACTGGATGATAATGAGATGAAATTTATATATATATATATATATATATAGTCCATAGAAGCAGCCCGGCACTCCGTGGTCCCCGTGGGGGTATTGCTCCGGTGCCCTCCTAGGGGTATGGCAGCCCCAATATGCAGGATGGAGAGAGACGACGGCACTCAGAGACTTTCACTTCCAAGTTAATCAAAATAGAAAGTGCATTTATTCGTCATAAATGCACTTTCTATTTTGATTAACTTGGAAGTGAAAGTCTCTGAGTGCCGCCGTCTCTCTCCATCCTATATATATATATATATATATATATATATATATATATATATATATATAATATCACTAGTACTGCAGCCGGACAGGTATATATATTTATTATGTAATGACTGATGACGGACCTGCTGGACACTGTCAGCTCAGCAGCACCGCAGACTGCTACAGTAAGCTACTATAGTAGTATGTATCAAGAAGAAAGAGAAAAAAAAAACCACGGGTAGGTGGTATACAATTATGGATGGACCAGCGACTGCCGACACAGAGGTAGCTACAGCCGTGGACTACCGTACTGTGTCTGCTGCTAATATAGACTGGATGATAATGAGATGAAATTAATATATATATATATATATATATATATATATAATATCACTAGTACTGCAGCCGGACAGGTATATATATTTATTATGTAATGACTGATGACGGACCTGCTGGACACTGTCAGCTCAGCAGCACCGCAGACTGCTACAGTAAGCTACTATAGTAGTATGTATCAAGAAGAAAGAAAAAAAAAAAAAAAACACGGGTAGGTGCGGTATACATATACAATTATATATATATTATATACAATTATATATATATATATATATATATATATATATATATATATATATATATATATATATATATATATATATATATATATATTAAACTGATGGTGATTAATTAAACTGGTGGTCAGGTCACTGGTCACACTATCAGCAACTTGCAAGTAGTACTCCTAAGCAGACAATCACAATATATACTGGTGGTCAGTGTGGTCACAATGGCAGTGTGGCACTCTGGCAGCAGAGTGCCAGCAAAAGTGTGCACTGTACGTTAAAATATGTACTCCTGCTCTCAGACTCTAACTGCTCCCCACTGTCTCCCCCACAAGTCAGATATACAGTCACACTATCACTTCAGCAAGTAGTAGTACTCCTCCTAATGCTCCCCAAAATTACTAAAGTAAATAATACTGTGTCTCTCTCTACTCTAGTCTCACTCTCTATAAACGGAGAGGACGCCAGCCACGTCCTCTCCCTATCAATCTCAATGCACGTGTGAAAATGGCGGCGACGCGCGGCTCCTTATATAGAATCCGAGTCTCGCGATAGAATCCGAGCCTCGCGAGAATCCGACAGCGGGATGATGACGTTCGGGCGCACTCAGGTTAACCGAGCAAAGCGGGAAGATCCGAGTCGCTCGGACCCGTGTAAAAAAACATGAAGTTCGGGCGGGTTCGGTTTCCAAGGAACCGAACCCGCTCATCTCTACATCTAGTCTGCCCTAAACACATGTAAACGCACACACTAGAGTTAATTGTTGTCCATTTAACCTAGCAGTGTATTTTTGGATTGTGGGAGGAAGTCAGAGTACCCGGATTAAACCCACACAAGCACGGGCAGAATACACAAACTCCACACAGTTTGGGTTATGGTGGAAATCGAACCCATGACCTCCGTGCTGTGAGGCAGTAATGCTAACCATTACACCATCCATTTTTGTTATCCTTTATTCTATTGCCTGTCATCCAAACTGAAAACCTTTCTAATTTCTTTAAGTGTGCATTCTTGTTTATTAATTAATAAATAGCATTGATGCTGGTTTTAGTAAGACTAAACCACGTTGCTCTAAAATCCTGCAAAGAAAATATTATTGTGTTTTCTAAAACACGTTTATCTAAAATTTACTGTTTCCTGACACTTGACTGTATACTGAAAAAGTCAAAGTAAAACAACTGGGTGCTTCTAAAGCTTACACGAGATTCCTGGAACACATTAAAAAATACAACCTTTTATTTAAAAGTAGAGTCCATAATTTTAATTAATGCATAAAGTTAACCCACCTGAGCTGTGACAGGTCAGGTAAACACAGGGGTGTAGCTAGGGTGGCTCCAGTGAAGCGCAAACTTCAGGAAACAGCAAAGTTATAGGGTGCGCCGTCTCCCACGCTATGCAGCGGACCACTCTACAGGCAGCAACAGAGCAGGAGGAGGAGCAGAGGGTGGGCACACTGACTCGCACTCTGACACTAGGTAAAGAACAGGGCAGGCCAGAGGTGACTGCAGGAGATAGCCGACACATGCTGGAGCTTTGCCCGTCCTCTTTATATGGCTCACTGTGTGCTTGTAGCTGTGCAACAGTGGTACTTCTATCCTGAAGCACCACTCTCTGCGTATCCTGCTGCAGCACCTCTCTCTGTCTAGCTCAGCTGCTGCAGCACTTATCTCTGACCCAGCTGCTGCAGCACCTCTCCCTACATTGATGCAGCTGCACCTCTCTCTGCCCCAGCTGCTGATGCAGCACCTCTCCAGTCTCTCCGGCAGTAGCAGCACCTCTGTCTGCCCCTCAGGCAAGTCTGGGACATTATTTTCATTGAGGCATAGTGGGATTATCATGTCTGGTTTGTCAGTTCTAGGGAATTATTGTCATTGAGGCACTGGGGGATTATCAAGTCGGGGTGGGGGTGCAGTTTTAATGCATTTTCTCTTACGTCCTAGAGGATGCTGGGGACTCCAAAAGGACCATGGGGTATAGACGGGATCCGCAGGAGACATGGGCACACTAAAAGACTTTGACTGGGTGTGAACTGGCTCCTCCCTCTATGCCCCTCCTCCAGACCTCAGACTCTGTGCCCAGGAGTAACTGGACACAAGCTAGGGGAGCTCTACTGAGTTTCTCTGGAAATACTTTTGTTAGGTTTTTTATTTTCAGGGAGACCTGCTGGCTACAGGCTGCCTGCATCGTGGGACTGAGGGGAGAGAAGTATGACCTACTTATTCTTAGTTCAAAGGCTCTGCTTCTTAGGTTACTGGACACCATTAGCTCCAGAGGGTTCGATCACTTGGTGCGCCTAGCTGCTTGTTCCCGGAGCCGCGCCGTCACCCCCCTCACAGAAGCCAGAAGAAAGAAGCCGGGTGAGTATTAGAAGAACAGAAGACTTCAGTAATGCAGGTACAGCGCTTCCATGCTCCCACACACACACCAACGGCACTCACAGGGTGCAGGGCGCTGGTGGGGAGCGCCCTGGGCAGCAGTTACTGAGGGTCTTTTTCACTGGCAAGAGGCATATTCTGTGCCCGGGCACCGTATACGATACCGCCGCCAGTATAAATAATTTCAAATTTGAGCGGGACTGAAGCACGCCAGGAAGGGGCGGGGCTTAGCTGCACAGCTTACCAGCGCCATTTTATCTCTCCACAGCCGCCGCAGAGACGCTGGCCTGGACCTCCATGCTCCTTACAAGTACAAGGGAGCAAAACGGGGGGTGGGGGGCACAGGCAATTTGGTGCTTTATATGTTTATTTCTCTGACATCCTAGTGGATGCTGGGAACTCCGTAAGGACCATGGGGAATAGCGGCTCCGCAGGAGACTGGGCACAACTAAAAGAAAGCTTTTAGACTACCTGGTGTGCACTGGCTCCTCCCACTATGACCCTCCTCCAAGCCTCAGTTGGATTTCTGTGCCCGGCCGAGCTGGATGCACACTAGGGGCTCTCCTGAGCTCCTAGAAAGAAAGTTTATTTTAGGTTTTTTATTTTACAGTGAGACCTGCTGGCAACAGGCTCACTGCATCGAGGGACTAAGGGGAGAAGAAGCGAACCTACCTGCTTGCAGCTAGCTTAGGCTTCTTAGGCTACTGGACACCATTAGCTCCAGAGGGATCGACCGCATGGAACTGGCCTTGGTGTTCGTTCCCAGAGCCGCGCCGCCGTCCCCCTTACAGAGCCAGAAGCAAGAAGAGGTCCGGAAAATCGGCGGCAGAAGACATCAGTTTTCACCAAGGTAGCGCACAGCACTGCAGCTGTGCGCCATTGCTCCTCATGCACACTTCACACTCCGGTCACTGAGGGTGCAGGGCGCTGGGGGGGGGCGCCCTGAGCAGCAATAAAAACACCTTGGCTGGCAAATATATCACAATATATAGCCCCAGAGGCTATATATGTGATAAATACCCCTGCCAGAATCCAAAAAAAGCGGGATAAAAGTCCGCGAAAAAGGTGCGGAGCTATCTCCCTCAGCACAGTGGCGCCATTTTCTCTTCACCGTGCAGCTGGAAGACAGCTCCCCAGGCTCTCCCCTGTAGTTTGCAGGCTCAAATGGTTAAAAAGAGAGGGGGGGGCACTAAATTTAGGCGCAATATTGTATATACAAGCAGCTATTGGGAAAAATTCACTCAATATAGTGTTAATCCCTAAATTATATAGCACTCTGGTGTGTGCTGGCATACTCTCTCTCTGTCTCCCCAAAGGGCTGTGTGGGGTCCTGTCCTCAGTCAGAGCATTCCCTGTGTGTGTGCGGTGTGTCGGTACGGCTGTGTCGACACGTTTGATGAGGAGGCTTATGTGATGGCAGAGCAGATGCCGATAAATGTGATGTCGCCCCCTGTGGGGCCGACACCAGAGTGGATGGATAGGTGGAAGGTATAAACCGACAGTGTCAACTCCTTACATAAAAGGCTGGATGACGTAACAGCTATGGGACAGCCGGCTTCTCAGCCCGCGCCTGCCCACTCGTCTCAAAGGCCATCTGGGGCTCAAAAACGCCCGCTCCCTCAGATGGCAGACACAGATGTCGACACGGAGTCTGACTCCAGTGTCGACGAGGTTGAGACATATACACAATCCACTAGGAACATCCGTTACATGATCCCGGCAATAAAAAATGTGTTACACATTTCTGACATTAACCCAAGTACCACTAAAAAAGGGTTTTATGTTTGGGGAGAAAAAGCAGGCAGTGTTTTGTTCCCCCATCAAATGAGTGAATGAAGTGTGAAAAAGCGTGGGTTCCCCCGATAAGAAACTGGTAATTTCTAAAAAGTTACTGATGGCGTACCCTTTCCTGCCAGAGGATAAGTTACGCTGGGAGATATCCCCTAGGGTGGATAAGGCGCTGACACGTTTGTCAAAAAAGGTGGCACTGCCGTCTTAGGATACGGCCACTTTGAAGGTACCTGCTGATAAAAAGCAGGAGGCTATCCTGAAGTCTGTATTTACACACTCAGGTACTAGACTGAGACCTGCAGATAGTGCTGCTGCAGCGTGGTCTGTAACCCTGTCAAACAGGGATACTATTTTGCGAACATAAGACGTCGTCTTATATATGAGGGATACACAGAGGGATATTTTGCTGGCTGGCATCCATAATTAATGCAATGTCCATTCTGTCAGGAGGGTATTAGAGACCCGACACTGGACAGGTGATGCTGACGTTAAAAGGCACATAGAGCCTTATAAGGGTGAGGAATTGTTTGGGGATGGTCTCTGGGACCTCGTATCCACAGCAACAGCTGGGAAGAAAAATTTTTACCTCAGGTTTCCTCACAGCCTAAGAAAGCACTGTATTATCAGGTACAGTCCTTTCGGCTTCAGAAAAGCAAGCGGGTCAAAGGCGCTTCCTTTCTGCACAGAGACGAGGGAAGAGGGAAAAAGCTGCACCAGTCAGCCAGTTCCCAGAATCAAAATTCTTCCCCCGCTTCCTCTGAGTCCACCGCATGACGCGGGGGCTCCACAGGCGTAGCCAGGTACGGTGGGGGGCCGCCTCAAAAATTTCAGCGATCAGTGGGCTCGCTCACAGGTGGATCCCTGGATCCTTCAAGTAGTATCTCAGGGGTACAAGCTGGAATTCGAGGCGTCTCCCCCCCGCCGTTTCCTCAAATCTGCCTTGCCGACAACTCCCTCAGGCAGGGAGGCTGTGCTAGAGGCAATTCATAAGCTGTATTCCCAGCAGGTGATAGTCAAGGTGCCCCTACTTCAACAAGGACTGGGTTACTATTCCACACTGTTTGTGGTACCGAAACCGGATGGTTCGGTGAGACCCATTTTAAATTTGAAATCCTTGAACACATACATAAAAAAATTCAAGTTCAAGATGGAATCGCTCAGGGCGGTTATTGCAAGCCTGGAGGAGGGGGATTACATGGTATCCCTGGACATCAAGGATGCTTACCTACATGTCCCCATTTACCATCCTCACCAGGAGTACCTCAGATTTGTGGTACAGGATTGCCATTACCAATTCCAAACACTGCCGTTTGGACTGTCCACGGCACCGAGGGTCTTTACCAAGGTAATGGCAGAAATGATGATACTCCTTCGAAAAAAGGGAGTTTTAATTATCCCGTACTTGGACGATCTCCTAATAAAGGCGAGGTCCAAGGAGCAGTTGTTGGTCGGAGTAGCACTATCTCGGGAAGTGCTACAACAGCACGGATGGATTCTATACATTCCAAAGTCACAGCTGGTTCCTACCACACGCCTACTGTTCCTGGGGATGGTTCTGGACACAGAACAGAAAAAAGTGTTTCTCCCGCAGGAGAAAGCCAAGGAGCTGTCATCTCTAGTCAGAGACCTCCTGAAGCCAAAACAGGTATCGGTGCATCACTGCACACGAGTCCTGGGAAAAATGGTAGCTTCTTACGAAGCAAAATTCCATTCGGCAGGTTACATGCAAGAACCTTTCAGTGGGACCTCTTGGACAAGTGGTCGGGATCGCATCTTCAGATGCATCGGCTGATAACCCTGTCTCCAAGGACCAGGGTATCTCTACTGTGGTGGCTGCAGAGTGCTCATCTTCAAGAGGCCCGCAGATTCGGCATACAGGACTGGGTCCTGGTAACCACGGATGCCAGCCTTCGAGGCTGGGGGGCAGTCACACAGGGAAGAAATTTCCAAGGACTTTGGTCAAGTCAGGAGTCGTCCCTACACATAAATATTCTGGAACTGAGGGCCATTTACAATGCCCTAAGTCTGGCAAGGCCTCTGCTTCAAAACCAGCCGGTACTGATCCAATCCGACAACATCACGGCAGTCGCCCTTGTAAACCGACAGGGCAGCACAAGAAGCAGGATGGCGATGGCAGAAGCCACAAGGATTCTCCGATGGGCGGAAAATCACGTCTTAGCACTGTCAGCAGTGTTCATTCCGGGAGTGGACAACTGGGAAGCAGACTTCCTCAGCAGACACGACCTACACCCGGGAGAGTGGGGACTTCATCCAGAAGTCTTCCAACTGTTGGTAAACCGTTGGGAAAGGCCACAGGTGGACATGATGGCGTCCCGCCTAAACAAAAAACTAGATATTGCGCCAGGTCAAGGGACCCTCAGGCAATAGCTGTGGATGCTCTAGTGACACCGTGGGTGTACCAGTCGGTTTATGTATTCCCTCCTCTGCCTCTCATACCAAAGGTACTGAGAATAATAAGAAAACGAGGAGTAAGAACGATACTCGTGGTTCCGGATAGGCCAAGAAGAGCTTGGTACCCAGAACTTCAAGAAATGATATCAGAGGACCCATGGCCTCTACCGCTCAGACAGGATCTGCTACAGCAGGGGCCCTGTCTGTTCCAAGACTTACCGCGGCTGCGTTTGACGGCATGGCGGTTGAATTCCGGATCCTAAAGGAAAAAGGCATTCCGGAGGAAGTCATTCCTACGCTGATAAAAGCCAGGAAAGAAGTAACCGCAAACCATTATCACCGTATTTGGCGAAAATATGTTGCGTAGTGTGAGGCCAGGAAGGCCCCAACAGAGGAATTTCAGCTGGGTCGTTTTCTGCACTTCCTACAGTCAGGAGTGACTATGGGCCTAAACTTGGGTTCCATTAAGGTCCAGATTTCGGCTCTGTCGATTTTCTTCCAGAAAGAACTGGCTTCACTGCCTGGAGTTCAGACATTTGTAAAGGGAGTGCTACATATTCAGCCCCCTTTTGTGCCTCCTGTGGCACCTTGGGATCTCAACGTGGTGTTGAGTTTCCTAAAATCACATTGGTTTGAGCCACTTAAAACTCTGGATTTGAAATATCTCACTTGGAAAGTGGTCATGTTATTGGCCTTGGCTTCGGACAGGCGTGTGTCAGAATTGGCGGCTTTGTCATGTAAAAGCCCTTATCTGATATTCCATATGGGTAGGGCAGAATTGAGGACTCGTCCCCAGTTTCTCCCTAAGGTGGTATCAGCTTTTCACTTGAACCAACCTATTGTAGTGCCTGCGGCTACTAGGGACTTGGAAGAATCCAATTTACTGGACGTAGTCAGGGCCTTAAAAATGTATATTTCCAGGACGGCTGGAGTCAGGAAAACTGACTCGCTTTTTATCCTGTAGGCACCCAACAAATTAGGTGCTCCTGCTTCTAAGCAGACTATTGCTCGCTGAATTTGTAGCACAATTCAGCTGGAGCATTCTGCGGCTGGATTGCCGCATCCTAAATCAGTAAAAGCCCATTCCACGAGGAAAGTGGGCTCATCTTGGGCGGCTGCCCGAGGGGTCTCGGCTTTACAACTTTGCCGAGCTGCAACTTGGTCAGGGGCAAACACGTTTGCAAAATTCTACAAATTTGATACCCTGGCTGAGGAGGACCTTGAGTTCTCTCATTCGGTGCTGCAGAGTCATCCGCACTCTCCCGCCCGTTTGGGAGCTTTGGTATAATCCCCATGGTACTTACGGAGTTCCCAGCATCCACTAGGACGTCAGAGAAAATAAGATTTTACTCACCGGTAAATCTATTTCTCGTAGTCCGTAGTGGATGCTGGGCGCCCATCCCAAGTGCGGATTGTCTGCAATACTTGTATGTAGTTATTGCCTAACTAAGGGTTATTGTTGAGCCATCTGTTGAGAGGCTCAGTTATATTTCAATACTGTTAACTGGGTATAGTATCACAAGTTATACGGTGTGATTGGTGTGGCTGGTATGAGTCTTACCCGGGATTCAAAATCCTTCCTTATTGTGTCAGCTCTTCCGGGCACAGTATCCTAACTGAGGCTTGGAGGAGGGTCATAGTGGGAGGAGCCAGTGCACACCAGGTAGTCTAAAAGCTTTCTTTTAGTTGTGCCCAGTCTCCTGCGGAGCCGCTATTCCCCATGGTCCTTACGGAGTTCCCAGCATCCACTACGGACTACGAGAAATAGATTTACCGGTGAGTAAAATCTTATTATTTTACTGCGCAAACAACATATATTATTTGTTTTGTAGTATATGGGCGCTGGGGTGTGAGCTGGCGTACTCCCTCTGTGTTCTCTCTACAGGCTTCCCTGTGGGTCTGTCCCCTTCTTTGGCCGGTGTGAGTGTGAGTGTGTCGGTACTGCGTGTCGACATGTCTGAGGCTGAGTGTTCCTCCCCGGAGTTACTGGGGGCGCAGAAAAAGATTTGGGAATGACTCTGTCGGCACAGCCGACTGCTGATATGCAATCGCCTTCTGGGGAAAATGGTGGCCTCTTACTAGGCACTTCAGTACAGAAGGTATCCAGCTCGATCTGTTGGACAAATGGTCCGGATCACATCTTCACATGCACCAGAGGATCCATCTGTCGCCAAAAGCCAGGATCTCCCTTCTGTGGTGGTTACAGACTTCTCACCTCGTCTAGAGTCGGAGGTTCGAAATTCAGAATTTGATTCTGCTAACCACAGACGCAAGACTCAGAGGTTGTAGAGCAGTCACCCAGGGGGTGCAGTTTCAAGGAAGCTGGTCAAGTCAGGAAGTTGTCCTTCCAATTCAACTTTCTGGAACTCACGGCCTTATACAACACCCTTCTGCAGCCCTCATCTCTTCTTCTGGATCGGGCCATTCAGGTCCAGTCAGACAATGTGACGGCAGCGTACGTAAACTAACAGGGCGGAACGAAAAGCAGAGCAGCAATGTCACAGGTGTCAAGAATTGTCCTCTGGGCAGAAAAACACACTGTGACATTGTCAGCGTTCTTCATTCCGGGAGTAGATAACTGGGAAGCAGACTTCCTCAGCAGACACGACCTGCACCCGGGGGAGTGGGGCCTTCACCCGGAAGTGTTCAGGTGCTTGACATGCCAATGGGATTATCCACAAATCGACGGGATGGTTTCTCGTCTCAACAAGAAGCTCAAGCGGTATTGTTCCAGGTGAAGAGAACTACAGGCAGTGGCGGTAGACGCTCTGACGACTCCATGGGTCTATTAGATGGTGTACGCATTTCCTCCACTTCCTCTGATCCCAAGAATTCTTAAGAGAATAAAAAGGGAAAATATTTAAGCAATACTCATTGCTCGGGACTGGCCAAGAAGGGCCTGGTTTGCGGATGTTCTGGAGAGGGTCCTCGAAGATCCGTGGCTTCTTCGCAAGGATCTTCAACAGGGCCCATTCGTCTATCAGACTTACCGCGGCTACGTTTAACGGCATGGAAGTTGAACGTCTCATTCTAGCCGGGAGAGGGATCCCTCACAAGGATATCCCGACTATGATCCAAACCAGAAAGGGGGTAACGTCTAAACATTATCACCATATTTGGAAGAAATATGTCTCTTAGTGTGAGAGCAGGAAATTTTCTGCTGTGGAATTTCATCTGGGACATTCCCTACTTTTTCTCCAATCAGGTGTGTATGTGGGCCTATGTCTGGGCTCCATAAAAGTCCAGATTTCGGTTTTGTCCATTTTCTCACAGAAACAATTAGCTTCTATTCCTGAGGTCCAGATGTTCCTGAAAGGTGTGCTGTACATCCAGCCTCCCTTTATGCCTCCCACGGCACCTTGGGATCTCAATTTGGTGCTGCAGTTCCTCAAATCGGACTTGACGTCAAGTACCTTACGTGAAAGACAGTCACACTATTGGCCTTTGCTTCAGCAGTACATGTGTCGGAGATGGGGGCGTTGTCTCACTAAAGCCCCAATTTAATTTTCCGTTAAGACAGAGCTGAACTCAGAACACGTCAGCAATTTCTTTCTAAAGTCTGCGTTTCACATTAACCAACCTATTGTGGTTCCGGTTGTTAGTGACACCTCGCTGTTTGTTCTTTATGATCTCAATAAGATTGGGTGTCCTGCTTCAAAGCATTCTATTGCGCGCTGGATCAGATTCACTATCCAGCATGCTTATTCTACGGCAGGATTGCCGGTTCCATAATCTGTACAGGCCCACTCTCCGAGGTCGGTGGGTTCTTCTTGGGCGGCTGTCTGTGGTGTCTCGGCTTTACAGCTCTGCCGAGCAGCTACTTGGTCAGATTTGAACATGTTTGCTAAGTTCTACAAGTTCGATACTTTGGCCTCTGAGGACCTTCAGTTTGGTCAATCAGTTTTGCAGGAACCTCAGCATTCTCTCACCCGGTTTGGGAGCTTTGGTACTTCCCCATGGTACTAAATGGATCCCCAGTATCCTCTAGGACGTAAGAGAAAATATGATTTTAATTAACTACTGGTAAATCCTTTTCTCGTAGTCCGTAGGGGATACTGGGCGCCCGCCCGATGCTTCATTCTTCCTGCACTGTTACATGGTTAAGTATTGTTGTTTGGTTCAGCTGTTGCTGTTCCTGTTTCATGTTCGGTTAGCATGCTTTCCTCTTGTTTGTGTCACGATCCGGGTATCTGGACGCCATTACCTGCCTTTCAGATGTCTCCTGAGGCTCGCTCAGCGTTCCAAGGCCGGATCTCATCTGTGTCCACATACTGCACATTCCTCCTGTCACGCTGAGATGCTGTCACAGCGGCGCCATGTTTGAATCCTGCATGGCGTCTCCCGTTCTCCGCGGCCTCCGCCGCCGCTCCTGTGTTATAGGTGCAGGTTGTTAGTGGGGTGTTCCATGCCTGCCGCGGCCTCCGTTGTCATCCACGAGTCTCAGCATACATTTGTCAGTCTGGCGTCTCCTGTCCTCTGTGGCAGGCGCCGCCATTACAGTTATGTTTCCACATGGTTTACCAAGCCAGTTTTCCCTTCAAGTTCTAACATGGGTGCAGCCATGTTGGATCTAATCACATGCTTCAGTACCTCCAATCCACTGCCTGGAAATCTGCATAATTGCCCAGCTAATACCTGCATTGCTGCAGGTATAAGTATCCTGTGCCTGGGCCAGGAAATGGTCAGTGATTTGTTTGTCATACCTTGTTCCAGTCTCTCTCCTGTGGTTGTGTTTCCAGGTTCCAGCTCCTGTCTCCAGCATCCACCAAAGAGACCCGCACCTGCCTACCATCCTGCGGTGCAGCCTGACTCTGCAGTCCTCCGTGGCTGATCCAGTTTCCAGCTTCCAGCTATTTCATCTGCTTCCAGCAGTATCCACTACCACCGGTAATCATCCTTCAATTCCTCTGTTTCCACGCTCCCTAGCATCTTAATATATTCACTCCGTGTTTCATCACCTGGCTGGTTCCACCCAGCATTCATTCAATGACTTTATCATCTGGCTGATTCCATTCCGCATCCACTCCGTGTCTTACCACCTGGCTGGTTCCATCCAGCAATTACAACAGCTGATTCAAGTTACCAACTTCATCTGTTCCATCTACTGGCATGTTCCTTGGATATCTTCACTACTACAGCCAGGCCTGGTAAGGTTATTCCATCTAAGGACTGTAACAGCTGTTCTTACCTACCAGTGTCCTGTGTAACCATTTCATGGTCAGAGTGCTCCAGGAATCATATTATTTATCATTGCCATTATTTACCTTGAATGCTGTTTGTTTACACGGAGTCTGTTAATAAACTGTTATTTTGACTTTTACCTGGTTGTCATGGTCACACCTTCGGGTTTCCTTTTAACACTTACATGTCCAGGGGTCTGATTAAACCTCCCCGGTTTAAGTTCCTCTCAGCCCCTACAACTGAGGCTTTCTCCTGTCAGCCAAAACCCTCAGTTGTGACAGTAAGCACTGACCCTATGAATCCAGCCGGAGACCAGGATCAAGCGGCTAGGCCGATGCAAGAACTGGCAGCCAGACTCGAACATCAGGAGGCTGCACAAGGCCACATCATCCGCTGTCTCCAGGATCTCTCTACGCGGCTGGATGGGATTCAAACGACCCTCCGTGGACCTGGCACGTCCGGTGCGTCCACTACAGTGACACCAGCTGTAACCCCACCAACCTTACCCATTTCCATTCCACGTCTTCATCTCCCAACGCCAGCAAAGTTTGACGGATCTCCAAGGTTCTGCAGGGGATTTCTTAACCAATGCGAAATCCACTTTGAGCTTCAGCCTGGCAATTTCCCCAGCGACCGTACTAAAATTGCCTATATCATTTCCCTTCTCAGCGGCTCAGCCCTTGACTGGGCATCACCCAGTCTGATCCCCTGCTGTCCTCCTATACGGACTTTGTGGCAACATTCAGGCGCATCTTCGACGAGCCAGGCCGGGTATCCTCTGCTTCATCTGAGATTCTCCGTTTACGCCAGGGAACACGTACTGTGGGACAGTATCTCATACAGTTCAAAATCCTGGCATCCGAACTGGCATGGAACGACGAGGCCCTGTATGCTGCATTCTGGCATGGCTTATCAGAACGCATCAAGGATGAGTTAGCTACCAGAGACTTGCCCTCTAAGTTGGATGCGCTAATTTCTCTTTGCACGAAGGTTGATCTATGTTTCAGAGAGAGAGCAACCGAGCGAGGAAGATCGTCTGCTCCAAAATCTTCTGCTCCTCCTCTTCGTCAACCGTCTCCATCCAAGGATGAGCCCATGCAAATTGGCCGTTCCCGTGTTTCTCCCGCTGAGCGCCGAAGACGTCTCTTTGAGTCTCTATTGTGCAGCTCCGTCTCACATTATCAATGCCTGTCCCAAACTTCCGGGAAACTCCAAATCCTAGCTCGCCAAGGAGAGGGCTGGCTAGGAGTAATGATCTCCTCTCCATCTCCTCATGATTGTAATCTCCCAGTCTCGCTCCAAATTGCTCAACGTTACAGGAACGTCATTGCCCTCCTTGATTCCGGAGCAGCTGGGAATTTCAAAACCGAAGCTTATGTTAAACGGTGGTCCCTACCCACCGAGAGACTTCCTTCGTCCATCTCCTTAACTGCAGTAGAAGGCAGCAAGATTTTTGACGCAGTTATTTCTCTAAGGACTCTACCAGTTCGTGTGAGAGTGGGAGTTCTTCATGCAGAATTTATTTCCTTACTAGTGATTCCAAGAGCCACACATCCAGTGGTTTTGGGCCTTCCATGGCTCCGTCTCCACAATCCGTCGATTGACTGGACGACTACGCAAATACTAGCATGGGGTCCCTCCTGTGCTAAGACTTGTTTGTCCAAAGTGCTTCCTGTTTGTTCTTCTTTCCCCAGGTCGTCTGATGTTCCACCTCCTCCATATCAAGACTACACGGACGTGTTCAGTAAGGCTTCTGCTGATATCCTTCCTCCTCATAGAGAATGGGACTGCCCAATTGATCTCATTCCAGGGAAGGTTCCACCTCGAGGCCGAACTTACTTGTTGTCTCTACCTGAGACGCACTCCATGTAGGAGTACATCAAAGAGAACCTGGCGAAAGGTTTTATCCGACCTTCTTCTTCTCCAGCTGGCGCATGCTTCTTCTTCATTAAGAAGAAGGACGGTGGTCTGCGACCGTGCATCGATTACAGAGGTCTGAACGACATTACCGTCAAGAACCGGTATCCTTTACCTTTTGATTACAGAGCTCTTCGATAGAGTCAGCGGAGCAACCATCTTTACAAAGTTGGATTTGAGGGGTGCCTACAATCTCATCCGGATCCGTAAGGGTGACGAGTGGAAGACCGCTTTTAACACCCGTGATGGACTTTATGAGTACCTCGTCATGCCCTTCGGATTGAGCAACGCTCCAGCTGTCTTCCAGCATTTCGTGAATGAGATCTTCAGAGACATCTTATACCGCCATGTCGTGGTTTATCTAGATGATATCCTCATTTTTGCCAATAATCTAGAGGAACATAGTTTCTGGGTAAAGGAGGTTCTGTCCCGTCTCCGTGTCAATCATCTCTATTGCAAATTGGAGAAATGTGTCTTTGAAGTTAAATCCATTCCGTTCCTAGGTTACATTGTGTCCGGTTCCGGACTAGAGATGGATCCTGAGAAACTACAATCAATCCAGAATTGGCCGATACCCTTAACCCTCAAAGGGGTCCAGAGGTTCTTAGGGTTCGCCAATTATTACAGAAAGTTCATACGAGACTTTTCCACCATTGTGGCGCCTATCACTGCATTAACCATGAAGGGTGCTAACCCGTCCAAGTGGTCTGAAGAAGCTACGCAAGCTTTTCATCTTCTAAAACAACGTTTCATCTCTGCACCAGTTCTGAAACAGCCAGACACCGACTCTCCTTTCATCTTAGAGGTGGATGCCTCCTCCGTTGGAGTAGGAGCGGTGTTATGCCAGAGGGCTAAAGATGGCCATCTACATCCCTGCAGTTTCTTCTCCCGGAAGTTCTCCCCAGCTGAGCGCAACTATGCCATTGGCGACCAGGAGTTGCTAGCCATCAAGCTCGCTCTTGAGGAGTGGAGATATCTGTTGGAGGGAGCTTCTCATTCAATCACAATACTTACCGACCACAAGAATCTTTTATACCTGAAAGGCGCACAATGTCTTAACCCCCGTCAGGCCAGATGGGCACTTTTCTTTTCCAGGTTCGACTTTAAACTCCAGTTCTGTCCGGGCTCTCAGAATCGCAAGGCCGATGCCCTTTCCCACTCTTGGGAGCAAGAAAACGAGTCAGAGTCTTCAGACAAGCATCCTATTATTAATCCGTTGGCATTCTCCACGGTAGGGATGGACTCTACGCCCCCACCAGGGAAAAGTTTTGTGAAGCCGGTGTTAAGGAAGAAGCTCATGCATTGGGCCAATGCTTCCCGTTTTGCCAGACATACAGGCATTCAGAAAACCCTCGAATTTATCTCTAGGTCCTACTGGTGGCCAACTCTGAAGAAGGACGTCAAGGAGTTTATTGCCTCTTGCCCAAAGTGTGCCCAACACAAAGTTCCCCGCCAGTCTCCTGCGGGGCAACTGGTTCCATTATCTGTTCCCAGTCGACCGTGGACCCATTTGTCGATGGACTTTGTTACAGATCTGCCTATATGCAATAAGTTTAATACCATCTGGGTGGTAGTTGACCGGTTGACTGGTTCACCAAGATGGCACATTTCATACCCCTCACCGTTCTCGCGTCAGCTTCCAAGTTGGCCCAAGTGTTTATCCAAGAGATCTTCCGACTTCACGGTCTTCCTGAAGAGATCATCTCCGATCGTGGAGTACAATTTGTAGCCAAATTTTGGCGAAGTTTGTGTCAAGCCCTCCAAGTCAAGTTAAAGTTTTCTACAGCTTACCATCCTCAGACCAATGGTCAAACCGAAAGGGTGAATCAGGACTTGGAGGCCTTCCTCCGCATTTATGTGTCTTCCTCCCAAGATGACTGGGTTCAACTCCTTCCTTGGGCCGAGTTTAGCCACAACAATCAATACCATTCCTCATCCTCCTCAACACCATTCTTCATCAACTATGGATTTCACCCTAAGGTTCCAGAATTCCAACCGCTACCAGCAACTTCTGTTCCAGCAGTGGATGTCACCTTGCGTCAGTTTTCAAACAACTGGAAGAATGTCCACGCAGCCCTGCTTAAAGCCTCATTTAGGTACAAGAAGTTTGCCGATAGGAAGCGTAGAGCGGTTCCTGCTCTCAAGGTGGGTGATCGAGTATGGTTGTCCACGAAGAATTTGAGGTTGAGAGTTCCCAGCATGAAATTTGCTCCTCGTTACATCGGTTCTTTTAAAATTGAACAAGTCATCAATCCTGTTGCTTACAGACTCCAGTTGAAAATACCCAGAACATTCCATGTTTCCCTGTTGAAACCGCTGATCCTGAATCGGTTTCATTCTGCACTTCCTCCAACTCCTAAAGTTCAGACTCAACGGGGAATCGAGTATGAGGTGGCCAAGATTCTGGACTCACGTTTCCGTTACGGTCAGTTGCAGTATCTTATTGACTGGAAGGGCTATGGTCCTGAAGAACGCTCTTGGACCAATGCGTCTGATGTCCATGCTCCTGCCTTGGTCCGGAATTTCCACTCGAAGTTTCCTCTAAAGCCTAAGAAGCGTCCTGGGGCCACTCCTAAAGGGGAAGGTGCTGTCACGATCCGGGTATCTGGACGCCATTACCTGCCTTTCAGATGTCTCCTGAGGCTCGCTCAGCGTTCCAAGGCCGGATCTCATCTGTGTCCACGTACTGCACATTCCTCCTGTCACGCTGAGATGCTGTCACAGCGGCGCCATGTTTGAATCCTGCATGGCGTCTCCCGTTCTCCGCGGCCTCCGCCGCCGCTCCTGTGTTATAGGTGCAGGTTGTCAGTGTGGTGTTCCATGCCTGCCGCGGCCTCCGTTGTCATCCACGAGTCTCAGCATACATTTGTCAGTCTGGCGTCGCCGCCATTACAGTTATGTTTCCACATGGTTTCCCAAGCCAGTTTTCCCTCCAAGTTCTATCATGGGCGCAGCCATGTTGGATCTAATCACATGCTTCAGTTCCTCCAATCCACTGCCTGGAAATCTGCATAATTGCCCAGCCAATACCTGCATTGCTGCAGGTATAAGTATCCTGGGCCAGGAAATGGTCAGAGCTTTGTTTGTCATACCTTGTTCCAGTCTCTCTCCTGTGGTTGTGTTTCCAGGTTCCAGCCCGTTCTCAGCATCCACCAAAGAGACCCACACCTGCCTACCATCCTGCGGTGCAGCCTGACTCTGCAGTCCTCCGTGGCTGATCCAGTTTCCAGCTTCCAGCTATTTCATCTGCTTCCAGCAGTATCCACTACCACCGGTAATCATCCTTCAATTCCTCTGTTTCCACGCTCCCTAGCATCTTACTATATTCACTCCGTGTTTCATCACCTGGCTGGTTCCACCCAGCATTCATTCAATGACTTTATCATCTGGCTGATTCCATTCTGCATCCACTCCGTGTCTTACCACCTGGCTGGTTCCATCCAGCAATTACAACAGCTGATTCAAGTTACCAACTTCATCTGTTCCATCTACTGGTATGTTCCTTGGATATCTTCACTACTACAGCCAGGCCTGGTAAGGTTATTCCATCTAAGGACTGTAACAGCTGTTCTTACCTACCAGTGTCCTGTGTAACCATTTCATGGTCAGAGTGCTCCAGGAATCATATTATTTATCATTGCCATTATTTACCTTGAATGCTGTTTGTTTACACGGAGTCTGTTAATAAACTGTTATTTTGACTTTTACCTGGTTGTCATGGTCACACCTTCGGGTTTCCTTTTAACACTTACATGTCCAGGGGTCTGATTAAACCTCCCCGGTTTAAGTTGCTCTCAGCCCCTACAACTGAGGCTTTCTCCTGTCAGCCAAAACCCTCAGTTGTGACAGTTTGTGTGTGCTGGTCCGGAATCTCACCACTATCCTTTTATATCCTTCTCTCAAAGGTGTGTCTGTCTCCTCGGGCACAGTTTCCTAGACTGAGTCTGGTAGGAGGGGCGTAGAGGGAGGAGCCAGCCCACACTATTAAATTCTTAAAGTGCCCATGGCTCCTAGAGGACCCATCTATACCCCATGGTACTAAATGAATTCCCAGTATCCTCTTCGGACTACTAGAAAAGGATTTACTGATACGTTATTAAATCCTATTTTTGCCACTGAAAATCTATTTTTAACTGTACAATGTGTTGCATTTATTTGTACAGTTTGTTGCATCTAGGTTTTAGTTACCAATCCTGTAACTATTCATAATGGATAAAGATTTATGGAATGATACAGAATTTGATCATATAGATCAGCCGTGGCCAACCCGCGACTCTTGAGCCGCATGCATCTCTTTCTACCTCTGCATTCGCCTCTTTCTACCTCTGCATGTGGCTCGGCTCCCTGCTTCTGCCTCCCGGCTCCCGCTGTCCGGCACCCTGCTAAGGGTGCCAGCCCGTGAGCTAATCAGAGCTTGTGGAGCGGCAGCAGTGATCCCTGATTGGCTGTCGGACATAGAGCTCTGATTGGCTCACGACTGGCGCCATAATTAATATGCATAAGAGACTTGCCGAGGGGCATTGGAGGCATGCGCTCTCCTCCATTCAGGCTCAGAGGCGGGTGGCATCTCTGCTGTAGCCGCCCAGAATGACCAGCCCTCCACACCAACCCAGGCCAGCCCTCAGCAGCTGCCCTGACCCGCAGCCCAGCAAGGGTGGTGAGCATTATTGGGAGCATTATTTGTGTGTGGCACTGTACTGGGGAATAATTTGTATGTGGCACTGCAGCGTGGTGATTAGCACTTAGGACGAGGGGGACGGGACACTGTGGGGACATGTGTATTTGGCATCGGGGGTATATCTGGCACTGGGGGGGGCTTATCTGGCACTGTGGGGACATGTGTATCTGGCACTGTGGGCATATCTGTATCTGGCACTGAGTGGACGTGTATCTGGCACTGTGGGGACATGTGTATCTGGCACTGAGGGCGTATCTGGCACTGTGGGGCATATATGTATCTGGCACTATGAGGGCATGTGTATCTGGCACTGGGGGCATATATGTATCTGGCACTGTGGGGACATGTGTATCTGGCACTGTGGCATATCTGGCACTGTGGGGGCATGTGTATCTGGCACTGGAGGCATATATGTATCTGGCAATGTGGGGACATTTGTGTATCTGGCACTGTGAAGGCACCCGTTTTTTTAGCATTTTTTTATATGTATGTGGCACTGTACTGGGGCATTGTATGTGTGTGACACTGTACAACATGACTAAAAACGAGGTTATGACACAAGGTCATACTCCTAGAAACATCATACGGAAAGGTGTACGCACAAAAATGGGGTGTGGCTTAGTGACAACTAGGCCACTCCCCCATTTTTGCGCTAGTGCCTTCTGCACATGCATGATAGTGGCTCTTACTCTTCACTACAGATCTTTTCTGGCTCTTTGCCTCTGACTGGTTGGCCTCCCCTGCTATAGATTATCTAGGACAGTTACATTATGAGTGCAGCAGGACACAAAGTTGCATGAGGTGCCACATTATGATAAGACCCTTCTTTTGGCTTACTGTTGCATATATTATTTCTTAACATTTACACATTATATTTTTATTTATAGAACGAGCATCTGAAAAAACAGTTAAATGACAAAGAGAGAGAACTAGAACGAAGCGGTATGATTACTGCAGAATTCAAATTTAAAGGTAAGTAAAGCTTGTCTCCAAATTTACAAGATTTACTGTATTTCAAAAGTAATATGATACGTATAACTGTAAAGGGCAGTTTATGTGCATTTATATTGTTGAGATTTTAGCCATATAAGTTGTTTATATGATTTTGTATTATTAGTGTGATATTCAAACCATGGCTACAAGGGGAATTCAATTAGAGGCAATCAAGTGTTAATTTATTGCACATATTGTCCATTAATTTCACTTATCGTTATCGGGTGTTTACTTATCGTGCAGTCCAATTAGAAAGTGGGTGTTATGTGTTTGACGAGATACTTCTTGATGGTTTTGCATGTGTTAACTATAAGGGGAAATTGGGAAATCTGCCTGCACCCCCTATCCACACCCGACAAAATAACAACTACTTTCTCTTGCAGTGTCAACAGTAGTATCCACAGGATAACCTTGGGATATGAGGTAGCATCAGTGGATTGGCACCAACGATCAAAAGCTTTCGGCTTCCCAGAATGCAACGGGCCAGTCCCCCATATCCCCGCCTCCTGGCTCAGGCAATTCATTTTTTTTATTTTTTCGTGTGGCAGGAGCCGGACCACGATCTTTGGGCTGCTGATTTTGGCAGCTATACGTTTTTTTTTTATAGTTACTTTCTTTGAGCAAGTTTTCTAAAAAGCATCTTACACACACCTTAGAGTCGTTCCAACAACTCTCCACCGGGTAGCAACAATGCTGACCGACGTGTACGTGCTGCTTCAGTGGGTGTCAGTATGGATGTACTAGCAAGTACAGCTGACATTACCAGGCAGTGGCCAGAGCACAAGGAAAAAGTAAGGCATTTGTTCTGCTTAGCGTGGGACACGCGAGACACAGCCACACTGTTTTCAGGAGGAGACTACCGAACAGTTGCTGAAGCGGATGACACCTCGGGTGCACCAGTGCTAGGCCTCAGGGATCATAGGCTCCAAGAATTAGTGTGAGGCCGGAATATCTGGGGTTGACGTCAGCAGTAGGAAGTAAGGTGCTCCCCTGGTCGCCCATCTCCCCAGTTCATGACCAGTTTCTGCCGAGTTTCCCACCATTAACCGATTTCCCACTTCCGTCTGAGATGCTGTCTCTCTAAAGGACCCAGTCGCAGCATAGGCGGTTGTGTGACTGGTGCGTCTGTGTTCACTGTTGTGTTCACTAGGCGTTTGTGTACACTATTTGCATCTGGATCCACTCAGCGTTCACTAATGTATTGATTGATCCTGGAAGCGGGGTGAAGTCTCCCTGTATCCCACTGATGCAGGTGCTACAGCACTAAGTCTCTGCCTACCATTGGGTACGAGAAGTTGGATAAGTGCCTGATGCATATGAGTCTGTAAACTATTGCTGCCGTTTCTTTTGCTGTGCGACTGAATATGTTAAATGTCCTATATAAGGTAATGCAGTAATTTGTACTTGAAATGTATCTGTAGTTGAATATTTGCTCATATTGCTTATTATACTAATGTATAACTTGTGAATGATTGCTAGTGTGATTGATGACTTTACTATTCCTGTCAGTTTATGTGTATATACTGATCCTCAATGCTGGTGCAAGGCACGGAGGGATCAGATTGTATATCACTTTAGCAAGTTATAAAGTGATTTCAGTTACACATTGTGTAGTTTACACCTTACAGGTGTGTGATTTGTTTACCATGTCTAAGAGAGCCAAGGGTGAGGAGGATACACTCTCCACAGCAGCACCAACACCAATTTCATGTTTGTCCTGCAAAGCTGGGTTAACCTTTCAGGATCTTGTTAAAAATGGATTATGTGCAAATTGTTATAGCTGTCACCAAAGCCTCCTAAATAATCCAAGGCAGGCACAGGTTCAAGTTGAACCCCCATGGGCTTCGTTTGCACAGATGTTATCCAATATAGCTGAGCGGATAGTGGAAGCTCCCATACCAGGGGTAGGTTACCCTGTTAACCCTTAGATGCAACATTCCCCCTGGGTTTTATCACATCCAGTCCAGGAATCCTAAGCCTTTCAACAAAAACAGGCTGAAAGACCTGTGGAAAGTAAATCACACAGACATGAAACAACCTCTTCACAGTCTACACATGTTTCAGAAGAGGACATTTCAGAGTATGAGGACTGTTCCTCGCATTCTGAGTCTGCATGAAGGTCCCAGCTCAGTGGATATACCTGAGTTAATGAATGCTATGAAAGCCATTCTATCTTTAGAGGAGGCAGCAGAGCCTTTGTTAAAATCCAAGGCACCTATGCTTAGATGTCCCTAAACTGTCAGAACTGAATTTCCGTCTTTAGAACAGCTGACAGAGATTATGTAAGAGGCTTGGCTCACACCCAGTAAGAAAGTTAGAATTCCAAAGAAATGGAATTCCCATTATCCTCTTCCAGCTGAGGACTGTTTAAAAGGGAGATGGCTCCCAAAGTAGATACACAAGTCATTCGACTGGTGTGAAAATCTACACTGTCTCTGCCTTCAACATCATTGAATGATGTTATGGATAGAAAGCTAGATGTTTGTTTGTTTTTTTGTTTTTTTAATTCTCCTTGTCTGGGGCAGTTGTAAGACTAGCCATGGCTTCAGCCTGGATGGCAAAAGCAGTGGCGGCCTGGGCTGATACATTGGAGGATGATCTCTCATTGGCATCTAGAGAGCAAAAATCCCATATTGCACATATTAAACAGGCGGCTATTTTTATGAAAGAAGCAGCCTTGGTTATGGAATCTATTGCCTCCCAATCATCAGCCTCAGCAGTAGCAGCACGCAGAGCTGTCTGGCTACGTACATGGAAGGCTGACTCAGAGTCCAAGAAGGTTCTAGAGTCTTTGCCTTTTACTGGATATATTCTTTTTGGTAAATAATTAAACAGTATTTTGGAGTCAGAGGCAGACTCCAAGAAAGTTAGGTTTCTTTCGACCTACAAGTCCAAACCTAGGTTTCCAGCTTTTCGGTCTTCTCGGACCCAGGGAAAAGGAAAGGGTTATGGCAAACAGTCCCAATCTGGTAAGTATGGAAAGACTAAAAAACATTGGGCTACCAGTGGGCTGGCTTCCAAGCCAGAAGATAAGCCATCAGCCTGATGGCGCGAGCCTCCACCACAGATGCCTGGGTGCAAGAAGCGGTATCTCACGGTTATGCATTTGCCTTCAAGAAACACCCTCCACAAAGATTCTTTTGTACCAGCCCGTCTTCAGAAAGCCAGGGCCTTGCAAGAGGCAGTTCAGAAGTTGATTCAATCAGGAGTGATATTTCCAGTCTCTACTGCGCAACAAGGACAGGGTTTTTATTCCAACCTATTTCTAGTACAGAAGCCGAATGGGTAGTTCTGGCCCATACTCAATCTCAAGGCGCTGAACAAGTACATTTATGTGCCTCGCTTTAATATGGAGACTTTACATTCCATTATTTTGGCCATGGAGATGGAGGATTTTTTGGTATCCCTGGATATCCAGGATGCTTACCTGCATGTTCCTATAGCACAGTCCCATCAGTGCTATCTCAGGTTTGCTATCCTCCAGCAACACTTTCAGTTTCAGGCCCTACCATTTGGACTGACCACAGCTCCAGGAATGTTCACCAAAATTATGGTGGTAATGGCGGCTTATCTCCTTTGGCAGGGGGTAAGGATTTTCCATACCTTGACGACCTATTAACCCTGGCGCAGTCTCAGGAATTGCTTCAGTGCCATCTGCAACAGTCAATAGCTTGTTTACAGAAACACGGTTGGTTCTTAAACTGAGCAAAGATGTCCCTGGTTCTGTCACAACATATGACGCACTTGGGAGCTGTATTGAATTCCGGGCATCAGAGAGTGTTTTTACCTCTCAACAAAATATCCACAATACAGTGAGATTTCAGGAGCTGCTAGACAGTCAAAGGGTATCCATTCATGCGTATGATGGGATCAATGGTGTCGACATTCAACATGGTGGAGTATGCTCAGTTCCACTCGAGGCCTCTTCAACAGCTGATCCTTGCCAAATGGAATGGGTTACATCAGACAATAAAAACTCAGACTAGGGTCCTTCCTCTGGAAGTACAGAGGCCATTAGCCTGGTGGCTATAGACAACCCACCTGGACAAGGGGAGACTCTTTTGGATCTCTGATTGGGAGGTTCTGACAACGGATGCCAGTCTTCAGGGCTGGGAAGCAGTGTCAGAAAAAAATTGCTTCCAGGGGCAGTGGACCAAGGAATAAAGTTGCCTGCCAATAAATATATTGCAACTTTTGGCCGTATATATGACACTCACTCGGGCAAAGGACGTTCTTTGGGGGAAACCAGTTCAAAGTCGCTCGGAATATACGACGGCAGTAGCGTACCTCAATCATCAGGGAGGAACGCGCAGCCAAAAGACTATGAAAGAGGTAAGCTGCATGTTAAGATGGGCATCACTTCTCCATGCGGCCTTGTCTACAGTATTTGTTCCAGGAGTCCTAAACTGGAAAGTGGATTTTCTCATTCGACACGGCATTCATGCAAACGAATGGGCTTTACATCCCGAGGTCTTCAAGAGTCTGGTGGACAAATGGGGGTTGCCAGAGATAGATATCATGGCCTCTCGGCAGAATTTCAAAGTGCCCACATACGGGTCAAGAACAAAGGATCCCAAAGCAAACTTTGTTGATGCTCTGTCAGTAAGATGGGACTTTCAGCTAGCCTTTGTGTTTCCACCAATCACCCTGTTGCCCGGGTGATTTGGAAGGTCAAACAAGGAAAGGGCACTGCGATTGTAATAGCTCCGGCATGGCCCAGAAGACGTTGGTACACAGATCTACAGAGGCTGTCAGTGGACACTCCGTGGCTACTGCATCAACGTCCAGATCTACTGTCGCAGGGTCCTTGTTATCACAGACATCCGGATCGACTGTCTTTGACGGCATGGCTATTGAGACGTTCATCCTGAACACTAAAGATTTTTCTCCACAGGTAATTCAAACAATGTTTAGAGCAAGGAAACCATCCTCTGCTCGTATTTATTACCGGGTGTGGCAAGCATATATCCAATTGTGCAGTGCCAGAATCTGGACCCAGGTCTTTTAGAGTTTCTAGGGTCTTGGCATTCGTTCAGGCAGGAATGGATAAGGGTCCCATGTGGCCTCCTTGAGAGTACAAGTGTTGGCATTAATGGTTTGGTTTCAAAAGAAAATTGCTTACCTGCAGAATGTTTGCACTTTTTTTCCAAGGGCACTTCACATCCAAACACCTTTTGTTCCTCCTACAGCTACTTGGGATCTAGATATAGTCCAAAAGACGCTTCAGGTTGCTCCATTTGAACCACTGAAGCAAATGGATCTTAAATGGTTGACAGCTAAGACTCTCTTTTTGCTAGCTATTGCCTCCGCTAGAAGAGTGTCAGATTTAGGGACATTGTTATGTTGCCCCCCTTTTTTGATTTTTCATCCAGATAGAGTGGTTCTCAGATCCAAATCTGGTTATCTTCCTAAGGTGGTGTCTAAATTCCCAATTGGGTATGGTCAGAATAGTCACTATCAGGTGTGTCCTGCAGACCACCCTTTATGTGGTATACCCTCCTGAATGGTATACTCTAGCTCAAAAGACCCCTACGGGGTGAATGTCAGGCGTACCTTTTAGGGGTTCACTTTTACCATAGGTGTATAGAACCTATGTGACTATTCTGAACAATTTCAATAAATTACAAAACTTACCTTTTTACTGCACCCCTAGTCATCATTTTTTATTCATTTACATTACACTTCACTAACATCTCCATATCTGTTCAAGCAATAATTTCCCCCCCCCCCCCCCGACCCTCCATTCCCTGTCTTTTCCCCACACACACCCTTCCATCCGAGTGCGCTGACCACACCCAATTGACAATATAGCAGGAGGCTGGACACCTCCAGGTTTAGCAGCACCACTTTTTCTTTCTCTCAAACTAGTGAGCGCAGTTTCCCATCTTCTCCATTGGTGTCTAAATTCCACCTTAACAAAGAAATTGTAGTGCCGGCTTTTCAAGGGCCGGATTTTTCGGGAGATGCATCCTTGGATGTAGTCCGGGCTTTAAGGATCTACATGGCTTGTACTAGGGCCATCAGAAAGACAGATACTCTCTTCGTTCTCTATGGGTTCCGCAAGAGAGGATGGCCTGCGGACAAGCAAACGCTGGCGAGGTGGCTTCGTATGACTATCTCGAAAGCTTACTCTCTGGCTGATCTCCCTATTCCTGCTAATGTCTCTGCTCATTCTACTCGCAAGGTAGGTCCATCTTGGGCAGCACATTGGGGTGCCTCGGCGGAACAAATATGTAAGGCAGCCATATGGTCTTCCATTAATACATTCATTAGACATTATGCTTTTGATACCTTTGCCTCTCAGGACAATGCATTTGGGCGAAGGATTCTCCTGTCCAATCAGGAGCGTCCTGTCCACTAAATTTGCTTTGGGACATCCCAAGGTTATCCTGTGGACCCTGCAGGTGAAATACATAGTTATGGTAGACTGACCATCGATAACTATTTATCTTAAGTCCGAAGTATCCACAGGGATCCCACCCTGACGCACCTGATTTGAGGATCCGTACCCCTAATAGCCTCTTCCTTCTTGTATGGAAGTGTGTGTTTGTTCTTCTCGCCTGATTAGGGCTCTCTATGATGCTCCTGCCTTGAGCTTTGGAAAATAACTGAATTGCCGAAGCCAGGAGGCGGAGATATAGGAGACCATCCCGTAGCATTCTGGGAGGCCGAAAGCTTTTGATCGTTGGTGCCAATCTGCTGACGCTACCTCCTATCCCAAGGTTATCTTGTGGATACTGTGGACTTGGGAGAAATAGAGTTATCGCCGGTAAGCCTACCATAACTACGTATATTGCATAACCGTATAAAAGACTATTAGTGGCCATAATAAAAGTATTTGGTATTCTTAAATTGTGTTAAATGGCTGTTTTACACATTTTTCTAAAACAGTGAAAAAATTACAGAAAGCAAGTGTTTTCTGCAAAATAAGTACTCTACTTTTAGTGTATGTATATGTATTTGTGTCATTTTAAGTCACTTTTAAAAAAACCTTAAAACACCTCTAACACCCACCTGCAGTCTTAAAAACACCTGTCCTATTTATACAGCACCCCCATATACCTGCCCCACATCAGTTAACCATTTTTCCTGCAATTTGCACATGTTCACCCCAAAAATGACATGTCATTATTGGCCAAATTAAGATAAATTAAAAATTCTAAGTGGCTAATTAATCACTAGGGAGGGTGCCCTACTGGTTCAGAACATTTTTACCTTAAAATAGGGATTTTCCCCAACTTTTCACCTGGCCAATAGGTGGTGAACAAAAAAATGTTTTAAATCTTTTTTAGAATTATTGCATGTTATCTTCACCTGCAATTGAACTGGGTGATAACCATTTTTCACAAAAAGTGAAAAAGGTTTTATAACATGCAGTTGAATTCCCCTCTATGGGCTTGATACATTATGGATCGGTATTGAGGCTGAGATAGTGATGTTCACTAATCTGCTCTTGCTAAAATTTTAGTATTAAAAGATGCCCACTGATGCATTCACAAATCTGTGTATGCTTTAGCAGATTTGCAATGCATATGCATATGGAGGTGGCTGTTGAATGTACCATGGTCCAGTCTTCCCCATCTGTGAAGAAAGAGAAAAGGTTTTTTTTTGGGGTACTTTACTGTTGAATCATTTTGTCTGGTTCATGCTGAGGGACACTGCGTTCCCTCCCTCACTCAGTCATGCAGTGTTGATCTGGTTTTCTTGCGGTACTGTTTATGTTTCTTACATTTTCACTGAGTTACTGCTTTTCCATTCCGGACACTGTTTAAGTTGTACTGCAGGATTGGGGTTTGCATAGGGGAGAAACTTAGTCTTCTTAAAGTTACTGTACATTTTTAATTTACAGTAAGTGCCAGCTCCTGTGGTCCCCATCGCAAACCCTATGGTCCATTGTCCCCCAGCATGAATCACAGAAAAGCGGTATCCAAAAATCCCCCTTTTTCTTTGAAGCCAGCCATCTCTCCTCACTCTTCGTGTCCACACCCAGCCCCTCTTGTTTGTAAGTTCTCACACGTAGGTCCCTGTTCCCTCTGTATTCTCTGTGTAGTAGTGTATTTAGAGTGCTGCCATAATGTAATTATGTGTATAAGTAAAATTTTGTTCTTGTCTTTACATTTTTGTGGTTATTCACTGCTGCAGGGCCTTTGTGGCAATATATAAATAACAGCTAAATTATATTTTTTTGCTTGAATTATTAATAAAAAAATATTTGTACTACTTGTGAATATGGCTTTAAATGTTTAATGTAAAAAAAATTATTTCATCAAATGATTTTGTTGTCCAGTGAAAGAGCTAGCTGAAGAAAATAAGCAACTTCAACAAGGGATGGGAGAAATTTTACAAGCCATTAAGGACTCTCAGAAAGGAGATGAAGCTACTCTCATTATCCCTAGTCTAGAGCGACTGGTTCATGTGAGTAGCACTTGAAAACACATTAAATAAAGGTGGGACAAAAGCGAGACAAACAGTACTCTATGGAAACACACACATGTAAAAAAACAAAAAAAAACAGTGCATTCTTTTTCCTTTTGTTTTTAAATACTGTTTCTTTTTTCACCCGCCAATATTAATTTTTTAAGATATTCGGTGGGGTTGTATGGGAATACAGAAAGTGAAAGGGGCTACATTAAATCACATAACTGACCATTCGCATAGCAACATTTAAAATAAGTGATAAGACACAATGGGTTGCTAAAGCAAAACCCAGGACAGTTAATGGATATGCATTAAATTACTGAGGCTAATTGAATTACCACCAAAGTGTGCTAAATTCTATCCAATTACAGCTTGCCTAACCAAAAAATAGTTTATGGTTTGTACATTGGTTTTCTCTTGTATGGGAAATAAAAACCATGGAACACATCGCACACAATCACATTTTTGCTGGATGGTACAGAAGAATACCTGTGCCTTGGGATAATGGGTTTGGCAGCTATATCTTGAGCTGAAACTGTTCAATAGATAGCAAACATCTGGCCCATGCAGTAATGACACGCCCTTCTACCATTGAACAATAGGTAACTTGTAGTCCAAAAGCATTTTATCACTGGTTAAAAAAAAAAAAGTTTCTAAATAACTTTTCAGTGGATGATCATCTTCTGCAGTTACCATCAGCAATGACCCATGTAGGTTTAAAAAAAAACGTGTAGAGCAGAAATGTATGTAGACTTTTATTTGCATGAATTCATGGATATTGGTAGAAAAGGGACAACCCCCCCTCTATTTCAGGACAAATCTCACAGCACTTGGCATCCAAATTCATATGTGTGTTTATGAAGATGTAAACATGCTGGTGATCTTTCAGGCTATTGAAGCAAAGAATTCTGGTGGTGTATTTGATGCTGGTTTGCACCTGAAAGCCCAAATTGATCAACTTGCAGGGAGAAATGAGGAGTTAAGGCAAGAGCTTAAAGGATCACGAAAAGAAGCTGCACATTTTTCAAACCTACTGTCAAAAGCAAATGATAAGGTACATAACGGTTTCATGGTAAACAACTGTATTTGAAGTACGAGGCCAATCAAAAGTAGCAAATGAAAATAGTTATTTTTGAATTTGAGCATCTTCGTAGGAGAGTCCATTGCAAATTAAATGCAGTAATATGGCAAATGTTTATTTTTAGGTTTTATGCTGCCTAGTTATTAGCAGGTCTGAGAACTCAAACTACTGTACTGTATGTTTTCTCAGATCTGATCTGCTACTTTCTTCAGTTCCGATCTCACTGACTGATCAGTTATAAAACAGTTGTTATATCAAATCTAGTTACTCCAGTACTGCCATAAATTGAATGTGCAGTTTTGCATAACTTCTTAGGTTTTACATCTTGAAAAGGAAGTTACACTTCTGCGTCAGTCAGAAGGAGCTAACATTGTGTTCAAAGCTGTGAATCTTCCTGAAGGAATGCCTCTCTCCAGCACCAATCTCATCAACTCTCTGAACGAGTATCTCTTGCATCTTCTACAGGTAATCTCTTTAATGCCATATTGTGCACTGAAGCCGTTTGACATTGGAAGTCATACTGCTTCATCTAATGCTGTGTTCCTTTTGGTTATTGGGTTACGAAACAAAGGCTTCAAGTATGTAGTTTGCACATTTTATTCAGTACATACTGTATTGAAACATATATTTTGTTTTGTTGCCCTGTATCAATATTTTGCATCCCACATGTTCGTCAGGAAATTGACTTGAAAGAACAATCTGTGTCGAAGTTAGAGGAAGCACTAGAAGACTACAAGAGAAAATTTGCAGTGATACGGCATCAGCAAGGTCTGATATACAAAGAGTATCAGAGGTAAATCATATATATTTTTATTTTTTGATGTTGTGAGGATAAGTGAGCTTGCTATGGTGAGTGCTGAATTTTCTGTTTGTATATATTTAAGTAGGTGGCCATAGGCTACATGCACCCCACCCTATGAGTGGTGATTGCAGACATTGCACCCCGCTTATGGGGTGACGAGTGCTGTGGTTTTTATATTTGTGTATATATATATGTGTGTGTGTGTGTGTGTGTGTGTATATATATATATATATATATATATATACAGAAAGAGAAAGAGGTGCTTTGTGTGTGTGTGTGTGTGTGTGTGTGTGTGTGTGTATGTATATATATATATATATATATATATATATATATATATATATATATATATATATATATATTTCTGCTGCGGGGTACACTGGGCTCCACAGGGAATTACATTGGGGTGTAGAGAATGATCTTGATCTGAGGCACCAGCAGGCTAAAAGCTTCGACTGTTCCCAGAATGCATAGCGCCGCCTCCTCTATAGACATGCCTCCGTGCACAGGAGCTCAGTTTTGTAGTTGGTGCTATACAGTGCAGGCATACAACAGGAGGGGTGCTGCTCCAGCAGCCCTGAGAAGAGCTTTTAAAGTGAAAAATGAAGACTTCAAGGGCTGCAGCAGAGACACTGTAAGTGTTAGATGTCAGTCAGACATCTCCTGCTGCAGCTCCATCACCCCCCCCCCCCCCCAGCGGCGCTGTACACTCTCGCGCCTTGGTTGCCGGGTACCTACAGCGGAGGCTCCGGTCTCTCTCAAGTTAGTCACACACACCACTGCTGCTCTCCAAGATCGCTTAAAATCGCGATCCCGCGCGGCCGGTGGGAGGCGGGCCGCGCGCGCTGGCGTGGACACTGTGGTAGTACAGGGACCCCACTAGACCACCAGGGCAAGGGCACAGTTCGGTTTTGATAAAAAAAAACCCGTTTATTAATAGCCCACAGTACCCGGTGGTGAAGTCCAGCAGGGGGATAAGGCTTTGACCTGTAGCCCCTCCCCCAGCTCCAGGGCGCCATTTAGAGTAAATGTTCCCGCCCTGGAGCTGCATATCTCTCTCTGCCTCACTCCTTGTCAGCGTTTGGGAGCCATTAGGACAAGCTGAGCTTATCCTTGGACTGTTTGGGCAAATCCTCCTCTGTAAAGCCGCCTGCATGTCAACGCTGTGCATTTTACAGGACACTTAAGTATTCTGCATGTCTGCTGACAGTGTTCGTTAAGGAAGAGTGTGTTTAGTCAGGGTTATATAGTACAAGTACCCTATGATATACATCCAGTCTTTACTGTGCATTGTTATATGTATTGAGTGTATAGCTATACTTAGTATTACTCTGTATTGCTGGTCCAGTGCAGTTTTATTGCATGTCATAATTTCTGCATTGTACAATGTGACTTTGTGTGCATATAGATGCTGTGTGACCTCCATTTCGTGTTTCTAACTCAGATTGTTATCCCTATATTCTATAACCTGAGGGGGCTAAGTGCATCAGGTTTATCATTTAATATAGGTATTTCATGAGATATACTCAGTGTGTATTTTTCTCTGTGATTTTTAGTCACCATATACCTCTTGAATTCCCTGTTTGTGCTGTTACATTGCACAGGGGGTTCTTGTCAGGTATTGTGCTGCTGATATTGTTCTGTGTTGCCTTGCATTGAGCTTTCGAATATGTCAGCTACAAAGGGCAATGGTGCTGGGGCTGATCCCACATTATGTGGTAGTGACGCTGCAGACACATTTGAGGAAAATATTGCAGCTGAGGGTTCAGGCTCGGGGGGTCCTTGCCCCCCAGTGGGATCGTAGCAATGGGGGTTCAAAATGACCCACCTTGGGCTACCTTCTCCACGCTATTGAATACACTGGTAACAAGACTAACGCCCCCTATGGGACCCCCTGTGACGGTACAACCACTTATGGTTCCCGCGGTTAACCTGCCATGGCCAGATCAACGGTCTGCTCAGTTACAGCAATTGAACCAATCACGGACTACTCAGAAGTCTAACCCTCGCCTGCCTAATACCAAGGGGTCCTCTAAGAGGGCCATTACTTCCTCACAGTTCCAGACACTTCGTCTGATGAAGATGGCGTACATACTGACCTCTCAGACACTGACCCAGCTGCTTCTGATGGGAAATCCTGTTTCGCAGGTGGATGTTCCTGACTTGTTGGAGGCTATCAGGCTCATTCTTCAAATTACCGGTGACCCGTAGCCTAAAGCAGCCCCTAAGAAACCGAACAGATTTAAACATCAGAAGGTGATTAAACAAGTTTTACCTCATTCCGATCATTTAGTTGACATACGTCAGAAGTCCTGGGAAAATCCAGGAAAGAAATTGACACCTCACAAGAAGATGCTGGCTCGCTATCCCCTCGCTGCGGAGCTAAATAAAAATTGGGAGACACCCCCGTCAGTGGATTCGAAGGTGGCATGGCTGGTGGTATCCTCAGCTCTGCCAGTAATTACTGTCACGTCTCTGAAAGAACTGACGGATAAGCGTGTGGAGGGTTGTTTAAAGGCGATTTACACCCTAGCGGGTGCTGCGCATAGGCCCACCATTGCAGCGACATGGGCTGCAGAGACGATTGAAGCGTGGGCTCAGGGGTTGGAAGTTGACATGTCTTCCAATGCTTCTGATCATGCTCGACAATGCTTATCATATATTGTTACAGCTTCTCATTACATTAAAGAGGCAGCTTCTGATGTCAGTATTCTGGCAGCCAAGGCTTCTACTACGTCCATACTGGCTCGCCGGATTCTATGGTAGTGGTCCTGGTCCGTGGATCTGGACTCTAAGAATACCCTGAAGGTACTCCCTTTTAAAGAAGACATCCTTTTCGGAGAAGACCTTAACAAGGTTGTGGCTGACTTAGCTTCTGCTAAAACAGCTTGCCTACCTGGTGCTGCTCCGTCGGTACCGAAGGCTAAGAGTACTTCCTTTCACTCCTTTTGTCCTTCAGGGAAAGCAAAGGGTCAGGCGTACCCGAAACAGGCTCCGCACTTCCATACCCAATAAACCCAAACGGGCCTGTGCTGCCCGTCAGCCTGCTTCCAAGACTAACAAGCCTGCTGCATGACGGGGCGGGCCTCACTCTGGGGGATCCCAGGGTGCGGGGCCGACTTCTAGGGTATACCCTGGACTGGATGAAGACCACTTCCGATGCCTGGGTACGGGTAGTCGTCACTTGAGGTTACGCCATATCCTTCAAAAATCGTCCCCCTCATCGATTTTGCCTGACAGACGTCCCTTCGGATCAAGTGAAGGCAAAAACTCTTCATTGGTGGTACAGTCCCTCTTGGACACAGGAGTGGTAGTACAGGTGCCTCTGGCTCAGAGAGGCAAGGGGTACTATTCACCGCTGTTCCTAGTCCCGAAACCGAATGGGTCCTTCCGGCCCATTCTCAACCTCAAATCCTTGAACAAATTTGTGAGGGTCTCCAAGTTTCATATGGAAACTCTTCGCTGTATTACATAGTAACATAGTATCTAAGGTTGAAAAAAGACAATTGTCCATCGGGTTCAACCTATTTGTGGGCTCCTATGCACAATTATTTTGTATAAAATTTTGACTGAAGTTGCTGACTGCCGTTCCGATTAACCCCTCTTTTTTATAATAACCATAGTGCGTGACTATGCCCCGTAACCTTGGATATCCTTATCCATTAGGAATTTATCTAACCCATTCTTAAAGGTGTTGACTGAGTTGGCCACTACAACTCCCTCAGGCAGGGAATTCCAAACACGTATCGTCCTTACCGTAAAAAAGCCTTTACGCCGTATTGTGTGGAATCTCCTCTAACCTGAGCGAGTGTCCACGAGTTCTCTGTGTTGATCTAACCAAAAACAGGTCCTGCGCAAGATCTGTATATTGTCCCCTTATATATTTGTAAATGTTGATCATGTCCCCTCTTAATCTCCTCTTTTCCAGTGTAAACATGCCTAGTCTTGCAAGCCTTTCCTCGTATTCCAGCGTCTCCATACCCTTAATTAGTTTGGTCGCCCGCCTTTGAACCTTTTCTAGCTCCAGGATATCCTTTTTGTAGTAAGGTGCCCAGAATTGTACACAGTATTCAAGGTGTGGCCTCACAAGTGATTTATATAACGGGAGTATAATACTCTCGTCCCTAGCATCAATTCCCCGTTTTATGCATGCTAATATCTTATTAGCCTTCTTTGCTGCAGTCCTACTTTGGGTACTACTGCTTAGTTTGCTATCTATGAGGACACCTAAGTCCTTTTCCAGTACAGAATCCCCTAATTTTACCCCATTTAGTAGGTAGGTGTTATTTTTGTTCTTGTTACCACAGTGCATTACCTTACACTTGTCTGTATTGAAGCACATTCTCCATTTCGCTGCCCAAGCTTCTAATTTAACTAAGTCATTCTGAAGCGACTCAGCATCCCCCTCTGCATTTATAACTTTACATAATTTGGTATCATCTGTAAAAATTGACACCATGCTCTGTAGACCTTCTGTTAGGTCGTTAATGAAAATATTGAACAATAGCGGTCCTGATACTGAGCCTTGCGGCACACCACTTAGCACTTCAGTCCAGGTTGAAAAAGATCAATTAACCACAACGCGCTGCTCCCTATTATCTAACCAGTTTTTGACCCAAGTGCATATTGTGCTTCCTAGCCCTGATTCTTGTAGCTTGTAGATAAGTCTCATGTGTGGTACAGTATCGAACACTTTGGCAAAATCTAAAAAGATTACATCCACCTCTTTACCCTGATCTAGGTTTGCGCTTACTGTTTCATAAAAGCCAAGTAAGTTGGTTTGACAGGATCTGTCCTTCATAAACCCATGTTGATTCCTTTTAATGAACTTATTGACTTCAAGGAACTTCTGAATACTATCTCTTAGAATACCTTCCAATACTTTCCCCACTATAGATGTAAGACTAACTGGTCTATAATTACCTGGTTCAGCTTTACTTCCCTTTTTGAATATAGGCACTACTTCCGCTATACGCCAGTCTTTGGGAACCATACCTGATATTACTGAATCCTTAAAGATCAAAAATAGCGGTTTTGCAAGTTCAGAATGAAGCTCCATTAGAACCTTTGGGTGAATACCATCGGGACCTGGTGACTTATTAATCTTTAAATGTTTTAATCGGTCACAGACTACTTCCTCGCTTAAATAAGTGCCTATCAGTGGGATATTCTCCTTATTGAGATTATATGTTAGTCCCTGAATTGGGTCCTCTCTAGTAAATACTGTTGAAAAAAACTCATGTAGTGTGTCCGCTATGTCATTATCATTTTTGCTTAAGACTCCCAACTTGTCTTTTAAAGGGCGTATACTCTCCTTCTTTAATCTCTTGCTATTAATGTATTTAAAAAAAAATTTGGGATTCACTTTGCTTTCCTTTGCTACTAGTTTTTCAGTTTCTACTTTAGCCGCTCTTATTTCCTTTTTGCTATTTTGTTACATTCCTTATAGTGCTGAAATGACTCTGCTTCCCCGTCAGATTTGTATTTTTTAAATGCTCGCCTTTTCTTGCCCATAAATTCCTTAATCTTTTTGTTAAGCCACATCGGTTTATGATTTTTATTCCTTTTTTTGCTGCTCATAGGAATAAATTTGAGTGTATTTTTAGCTAGCAGGAATTTTAGTACCTCCCGTTTCTCCATAGTATTTTTTCCTAAAAACAAACCTTCCCATTCAATATCTCTGAAAAATACCCTCATCTTTTCAAAATTTGCTTTGCTAAAGTTTAGAGTCCTAGTTGAGCCAGTATAGGGCTGTTTATGGAAACTGATATTGAATGTGACCATATTGTGGTTGCTGTTTCCTATGGGTTCACCTACTATAATACCTGATACCAAATCCCCATTGTTTGTTAATACCAGGTCTAAGAATGCATTGTACCTAGTTGGTTCCTCAATTAGTTGAACTAAGTAGTTATCATTTAGTGTGTTTAAAAACATATTGCCCCTAGAAGTATCACATGAATCGTTTTTCCAGTTTATCTCTGGATAGTTAAAATCTCCCATCACTACTATGTCTCCTACTCCTGCTGCTCTTTCAATTTTGTTCTGGCCTTGGAACCTGGGGACTATATGGTCTCCCTGGACATATAGGATGCCTACCTGCATATTCTCCTTACAATGTCGCATCAGCAATACCTGAGGTTTGCGGTTGGCAACCTCCATTACCAATTTTGGGCGTTACCTTTTGGTTTGACCACGGCTCCACGAGTCTTCACCAAGGTCATGGCGGTAATGACGGCTGTACTCTGCCGTCAAGGGGTCAAGATCCTACCGTATCTGGACGACTTGTTGATCCTGGCAAATTCCCCAGAAATTCTCCTACGCCATCTGGATCTGACTATCCAGTTTCTGCAAGCCCACGGGTGGCTCATCAACTGAAAAAATCTTCGCTGGTCCCTGCTCAGAGCATGGTGCACCTGGGGGTGTTGTTGGACACTCACAACCAGCGGTTGTTCTTGTCTCAGAAGAAAGTCCTGAAGCTTCAGGACAGGATTCAATGCTTTCTATCTCGTCCGCAAGTGTCGATACATTCGGCAATGCAAGTGCTAGGTCTCATGGTGTCTGCTTTCGTTATGGTGGAGTACGCTCCGTTCCATTCCCGCCCTCTGCAGAAGTTGATTCTTGCAAGGTGGGACGGCCTGCCTCACCGGATCAGGTCGCAAATGATCTCCTTGTCTTTGGAGATCCGTCTGTCACTGAGCTGGTGGCTTCAGGACCAACAATTGAGCAGGGGTCGTCCCTTCTGGATCTCCAGCTGGGTCCTTCTGACGACGGACGCCAGTCTGAGAGGTTGGGGCACGGTGTTGGAGCAACACTCCCTTCAGGGTCGGTGGACCAAGGAGGAGTCTCTCGTCCCGATAAACATTCTGGAATTGCGGGCGGTGTTCAACTCATTGAACTTGGCGCAGCATTTAATACAGAACAGACCTGTTCAAGTACAGTCGGACAACACCACAGTGGCATACATCAATCATCAAGGCGGCACTCGAAGCCACATGACAATGAGGGAAGTATCACGGATTCTTCAGTGGGTGGAAAGCCATCTGCCAGTCATATCGGCAGTATTCATTCCGGGTGTCCTCAACTGGGAAGCGGACTTTCTCAGTCGTCAGGACGTACACGCCGGAGAGTGGAGCCTCCATCCAGATGTGTTTCAACTCCTCGTGGACAGGTGGGGCTTTCCAGATGCGGACCTGATGGTGTCTCGACACATTCACAAGGTTCTGGACTTTGGAGCTAGGACAAGGGATCCTCGGGCAGTATTCGTGGACGCTCTGGCAATTCCATGGAACTTTTGGCTGCCGTTCGTGTTCCCTCTGGTGTCACTCCTGCCCAAAGTAATAAGAAAAAATCAATCAAGAAGGATGAATCCTAATTCTGATCGCTCCCTCGTGTCCCAGACAGCATTGGTTCTCAGACCTTCAGGGTCTCTCGATAGAGCGTCCTCTTCTACTTCCACAGCGCCCAGATCTCCTCTTTCAGGGCCTTTGTGTATATCAGGATTTAGCCCGGTTGGCTTTGACGTCGTGGCTCTTGAAGCTTCCATCTTGAGGGCCAAAGGATTTTCTGAGGTGGTCCTTCAAACCATGTTGAAGGCCCGTAAGCCGGCTTCTGCTCGGATTTACCATAGGGTCTGGAATGCTTACTTTATTTGGTGCGCATCTAACAATCATGATGTTTACAAGTTTAGTATGGCCAAACTTTTGGCCTTCCTACAACAGGGCCTGGACTTGGGCCTTCACTCAGGGTGTGTTGCGGATTCAACCTCCTTATGTCCCGCCGGTGGCTCCTTGGGACTTGTCGGTGGTTCTGGAGGCGTTGCAAGGGTCTCTATTTGAGCCTCTTGAATCTGCAGACCTTAAGTGGCTTTCTCTTAAGGTAGTGTTTCTGCTGGCTATTTCCTCTGCTAGACGGGTGGCGGATTTGGGTGCCTTGTCTTGTAGGTCACCATATCTGATTTTTCACCGTGATTGGGCGGTTCTTAGAACACGTCCCGGGTATTTACCTAAGGTGCTATCTTCTCCCCACCTTAATCAGGAGATTGTGGTTCCGGCCTTTGCCTCTCCTGAGTTTTCTTCCAAGAGCAGTCTGTGGATGTTGTACGGACTCTACGTATCTATGTGAAGAGGACTGCTTCCCTTCGGAAGTTGGATTCTCTCTTTGTACTGTTTGGTTTTCACAAGCGTGGCTGGCCTGCTCACAAGCAGACCCTGGCCAGATGGATTAGAATGGTGATTGCACATACTTATGTACAGTCTGGTCTTCCAGCCCCTGCTAACATAAAGGCCCATTCTACTCGGTCTTCTTGGGCGGCCCGCCGTGGTGCAAGGCGGCTACGTGGTTCTCAGTGAACACGTTCATAAGGTTCTATGCCTTCGATAATTCAGCCTCCCAGGATACTTTCTTTGGACGCTGGGTTCTTGCGCCCGCAACAGTGCGTCCCCTCCCATAAGGAATCGCTTTAGGACATCCCCAGTGTCATTCCCTGTGGAGCCCAATGTACCCCGCAGCAGAAAACGAGATTTATGGTAAGAACTTACCGTTGTTAAATCTCTTTCTGCAAGGTACACTGGGCTCCACAGAGCGCCCACCCTGACACATTTAGCTTCTTTGGGTTGGTATGGCATTAGCTTCTGACACTTTCTCCTGTCGTGAGAGTGTGGGATATGTGGCTACTAACCGTTGTCGTCTCTTTTACCTGCTACTGCATTGGACTGGTTAACAAAAACTGAGCTCCTGTGCACAGAGGCGGGACTATAGAAGAGGCGGTGCTATGCATTCTTGGAACAGTCAAAGCTTTTAGCTTGTTGGTGCCTCTGATCAAGATCCTACTCTACACCCCAATGTCATTCCCTGTGGAGCACAGTGTACCTCGCAGATAGAGATTTAGCAAAGGTAAGTTCTTACCATACATCTCGTTTTATGTATGTATGTATGTGTGTGTGTGTATGTATGTATGTATGTATGTATGTATATATATATATATATATATATATATATATATATATATAGAGATATATAGAGATATATATATAGAGATATATAGAGATATATATATAGAGATATATATATAGAGATATATTATACACACATATATATATATATATATATATATAATAATTTATGTGTGTGTGTATATGTATATATAAATATATATATATATATATATATATATAGATATGTGTGTTGAGTATTCCTTATCCGAAAAGCTTGGGACCAGAGGTATTTTGGATATGGTATTTTTCCGTTTTTTGGAATAATTGCATAACATTATGAGATATCATGGTGATGGGACCTAAATCTAAGCACAGAATGCATTCATGTTACATATACACTTTATGCACACATCCTGAAGGTAATTTTAGCCAATATTTTTTTATAACTTTGTGCGTTAAACAAAGTGTGTCTACATTCACACAAATCATTTATGTTTCATATACACCTTATACACACAGCCTGAAGGTCATTTAATCCAATATTTTTAATAACTGTGTGTACTAAACAAAATTTGTGTACATTGAGCCATCAGAAAACAAAGGTTTCACTATCTCACTCAAAAAAGTCCGTATTTTGGAATATTCCGTATTTCGAATATTTGGATATGGGATACTCAACCTGTATGTATGTATGTATGTATGTGTGTGTGTGTGTATGTATGTATATATATATATATATATATATATATATATATATATATATATATATAAAATAATATAGCTAACCCTGCTCCTTACCTCTGTGGTGCGTTTGCAGCCACTAGATGGCATCCGACGGAGCAATTCAAGATGCACACATACCTACACACACACCCTTCAGCATGACAGAGCCCCGGCTCCCAGCAGCTCAGTCATTTTGATAGTTTGGTAACTTTTTAAAAATCAAATATATAATTAAGACCTACAATAGATTTAAAAAATAAAAAACAAGTAGAAGTAGATTGTGTTGTTTGGCTTCCACCACATAATATGTTAGAAATATTTATTTAATCAAAGAAGTTCTTTTTATAACTTTTTTTTTTAAATAAGCTTTTGGGAGATGTGACCTTTTTTGGCAGTATGTTCCCTATAATAAGAATATTATATAAAGCTTGCTCCCTTATAGTAATTGTCTTGTGTTAATGTAGTGAAAGAGAATCCTGGCAGCTGGAAGTACAGAAGTTCAAAGAAGAAAATTCCAAACTGACAAGTCAGAAGGAACAGGATGCAGTACAAGTAAAAGAGTATATGGTAGGATACAGTTCTATTCACAGCCATAATGAAATACTGTGCCTGATCTACACATCGGTTTATGAAGTGTGAATTAGACATTCTTTACAAGTTAATATTGTTTTTGCTTCTTTAAAATTGCATCGTTCTGTTGGACCTGCTTCAACCGGCACATTTTTAAAAAGTGAAATTAAAATCTATGCTTATTTATAAAGACGGTTCCACACCAGAAATATGGCAGAACTGGATGATGGTTGTTGTTGAATTGGCGAGTGGATGAAGGTGTTATGTTACGTTTAAGAGACTGAGATATTTAAAGTTAAAAATAAATTATTAGAATTTAAGATTTGGACATGGGGCCTAATTCAGAGTTGATCGCAGTAGCAAATTTGTTAGCAGTTGGGCAAAACCATGTGCACCGCATGGGGGCAAATATAACATGTGCAGAGAGAGTTAGATTTGGGTGGGGTGTGTTCAAGCTGAAATCTAAATTGCAGTGTAAAAATAAAGCAGCCAGTATTTACCCTGCACAGAAACAATATAACCCACCCAAATCTAACTCTCTCTGCACATGTTATATCTGCCACACCTGCAGTGCACATGTTTTTGCCCAACTGCTAATGAATTTGCTGCTACAATTAACTCTGAATTACCCCCATAGTACTTTAATCACAGAGAGGGCCCTAGCAAAATTGGTGACCTAGGCAAGATTTTAGCTGGTGCGCCCCCCTCCCCCACGTGAGACCCTGAAAAGGGGTGTGATCTTGCATAGTGTGTACTATGTGTAATTGGTAAGCTAGTGCTTGCCAGGGCTGGTTCTATATTAAACATCTGTGCAGCATCCAACCAGTCATGTGGAGAGTGGCCGACATTAGGGTGTGTATGTGCACACAAAGCACCCCCCTTGCGTATGCCCCTCCCGCCTTAGCAGTGCTATGAGCCCCCACTCCCAATGTATCTCCCCCTTCCCCTCATATCAGTGTCATTGGATCCCTTAGACCCCTCTTTCCATGTGTCTCTGCCTTCTGCCCTCCCAACCTAATAACAGTATTATCAGCTTACACCCCCCCATGTCTCCCCCACCCCTCAACAGTGTCATATCCCCATGTGCCCGCACTTTCCACAGGTCTCTCCCCATAACTGTGGGGGGTCCTGAGTAGTTATATAATTCCAGAAAGCCCAAACCATGGTAATATTAAAAGAAATATGGAGTTCCACATTAATATACGTTTGGACTGCAGTCCAAAATGTTTTACCACTGGGCACGCCCATAGACAATGAATAATATCGGCATCAGGGGAGTTACATTTAAAACATAGGGAATTATCAGATACTCCCGTGAGACACCAGAGTCTGGGGGTGTAATATGCTCTATGGCGTATTTTAAAGTGCATCTCTGCATAGGACGACAAAACCAATTGTTTATTGAGCACACCACACCACCGAATCACTGTTGGGAGATCAGTGTCTGGGAAGGTGTCTGACCATTAGACCATCCCAGTTGTGAGCTTAGATAGATCCAACATCCGCCTAGTGTGAGAATAAATTAAAGAAGTATTATAGCGGGCTCCTGGGCACTGCCGTACCAGGTCGTCTAGGGGAAAAGTGAGATCAGAGGAGCGCAGCCGTGATAGTTTGCTAGTAACAAAACTTCGATCTTGAAAATAGGCAGTGTTACAATTTCTTAACCTTACTCTCACTACAGAATTTATTAGAAACACTAAAGATGGAGCCAGATGACATGAAAAAGCTGCTTGCCGAAAACTCCAGAAAAATGACTGTACTGCGAGTTAATGAGAAGTCACTAACTAGGAGATACACAACATTGCTGGAAATGGAACAACATTTGCGTAAAGAAAATGACAAACTGAAGAATGAAATTTCTGACATGGAGACTGCTGTAGGAGAAAGGATTGGATATCTGCAGAGATACAAGGTAATGTGTAATCTTTTAACAAAAAAAAGTTGTACAACAGTAAAAGTTATCTTTTGGCATTTTGCTTTATGTGTAATGTAAATACCTACTTTTTGCCATATTTGTCTGTCTGCACCTTATGTGTTATGTGTTTTCTGATGTGCTCATTAGCACAAATGATTTTTTGTTACATGTACACCAAATTCGGATGGCTTTATGAAGATCTCCTTTTTCATCATTCACTTTTGTGTTTTTGTTTTACTTACAGTTAGATACCAAAACAAACCGTATACATGTTCCATATTCTGTTTTTATTATGTAGTTATAGCTTATATCACAAGCTACAGCACAGAAATGAGAACATGTGTTATATTAGTGGTAACTGATTGCAGAGCGTGGTGGCTTTTGTAAGCGGCCGTTCGTACCTAAATTTAAAACCACGCTAATGTTATGTGAGTGGTGTTTACACTTGATATTAGTGCCACATTAATTTTCGAGTCCAGGTTTGCCAAGAAGATACCACTTCGATAAGAAGAAACATTAGCTTTATTGATTGTACCTAAAGATGAAATTACGTTTTCAATTGAAGCAAGATTTGATAAGAAACAAAATATGTATTTGTGAATTGTATAGTAAATATGGAGGAACCAATTATCCCAACATCACAATAGTCACTTACATAATATAAATGGATTGAAAAAAGAGCAGTCATTTATCCATATTGTCCCAAATATGTTTTTATGTTTAATTGTAAAAGCTGTAGCATAGCTAACCATATAAATTATAATTTCTGCTGCGGGGTACACTGGGCTCCACAAGGATAGACATTGCAGTGTAGCGTAGGATCTAGATCCGAGGCACCAACAGGCTCAAAGCTTTGACTGTTCCCAGAATGCACAGCGCCGCCTCCACTATAACCCCGCCTCCCTGCACAGGAGCTCCGTTTTGTAGTTGGTGCCGCAGATAGCAGGCACATAACAGAGGGGCTGCTCCAGGCAGCCCTAAGAAGAGCCTTTTTGAAGAAAAAAGTGAAGACTACAAGGGCAGCAGCGGTGGTAAATGTCAGGAGACATTCACTGCTGCAGCTCCAGCTCTCCCCAGCGGCGCTGTACACTCCCGAGCCCTGGTTGCCGGGTACCTACAGCGGAGGCTCCGGTTTTCTTCACAGTCAGGTACACACGACGGGGGCTCTCCGGGATCGTGTGTCCGCGCTTCGGGAGGTGGTGCGTGTGTTCCGCTTGCGGGACCCGGTCTTTATAGCGATCCGGCGCGGTCAGTGGGAGGCGGGTTGCGCGCGCTGGCGGTGGATGCTGTGGCAGTACAGGCGATCCCACTAGATGACCAGGGCATGGGTGCAGGTCAGGTTTTCTCTCTAAACCATTTTCAGTAGCCCACAGTACCCGGTGGTTTTGCCAGCAGGTGGATAAGGCTTAGACCTGAAGCCCCTCCCCCAGCCCCAGGGTGCCATTTCCCGCAAATGTTCCCGCCCTGGAGCTGCATATCTGTCTCTCCCTCACTCCCTGTCAGTGTCTGGGCGCCATTATTTCTCAGCTTCACTGTTCCTGGGACTGCTTGGGCAAATCCTCCTGTGTAAAGCCGCCTGGTTGTCAGTGCTGTGACTTTACATTACACTTAGTCGACCTGCCTTTTTAGACAGTGCTAGTTAAGAAAGAGTGAATTTAGTTAGGGTTTTCTAGTACAATTACCCTGTGATATACATCCAGTTCTTACTGTGCAGTGTTATATCTATTGACTACATAGCTATATATAGAAGCTAGTCCAGTGCAGTATTATTGTTAGTAATAACCTCTGCATTGTACAAACTGTGACTATCTGTGTGTGCATTAGCTAGCTGAGTGGTGTCCATTTCGTGTCTTTTACTCAACTTGCTATCCCTATATTCTATAACCTGAGGGGGCTTGGTGCGTCAGGTTTTATATTGATATAGGATTTTCACAAAGATATACTTTGATACATATTTTTCTCTGTGATTTAGTCACCATATCTCTCCTTTATCTCTGCTAGTGCTGACTACACTGCGCAGGGGTTTGGGTAAGAGGTATTGTGCTGCTGCCAATTGTACTGTGTTACCTGATACTGCAAGTTATATCATGTCTGCTTCTGAGGGTAACGGTTCTGGAGCTGAACACACTGCCAGTGTTGCTGAAGCCACAGATCCCTATGAGGAAAATATAGCAGCTGTGGGCTCTGGTTCTGGGGGCTCCTTGCCCCCCAGTGGGACTGTGGCAACAGAGGTACATAATGACCCACCGTGGGCCGCTTTTTCCACCCTTCTACATACGCTCGTTCATAAACTAACGCCCCCTATGGGACCCCCTATGCCGGTACAACCGTATGTGGTTCCTGTAGCTAACCCGCCGTGGGCAGACAATTTATCTGCTCAATTGAAGATGTTGAACCAGTCCCTGACTACTAAAAAGTCTGACCATCGCTCACCTAAGCCCAAGGGGTCCTCTAAGCGAGCTCTTGTCTCCTCACAATCCACTGCTGTCACTGACACCTCGTCTGATGAAGACGACACTTACACTGACCCACAGGTTCTGACTTGCTGATGGGGAGGGTAGTTCACATGTGGATGTTCCTGATCTTTTGGAGGCTGTTAAGTTGATTCTACAGATTACGGATGATCCCGAGCCATCTGTCCCTCCTAAGAAACCAGATAGGTTCAAGCGTCAGAAGATGGTTAAACAAGTTTTACCTCACTCTGACCACCTAGTGGATATACGTCAGGAACCCTCTGAAAACCCGGGTACGAAGTTTGTGCCTCCAAAGAAGATGCTGGCTCACTAGCCCCTCGCACCAGAGCTGTCTAAGAATTGGGAAACGCCTCCTCCAGTGGACTCGGATGGTGGTTTCCTCTGCTCTGCCTGTCACTACCGTCATGTCTCTAAAAGAGCCTATGGATAAACGTGTGGTGGGTTGTCTGAAAGCGATTTGCACCCTCACGGGTGCTGCACAAAGGCCCACTATTGCAGCAACATGGGCTGCAGAGGCTATTGAAGCATGGGCCTTGGAGTTAGAAGCTGAAATCTCTTCTGGCCATGCTACACAATGCTTGTCATATATTGTCACAGCTTCTCGCTATATTAAAGAGGCGGCTTCTGATGCCGGTATCCTAGCAGCCAAGGCCTCTACTACGTCAGTCCTGGCTCGCCGGATATTGTGGCGGAGATCCTGGTCTGTGGATCTGGACTCTAGAAAAACCCTGGAGGTACTCCCTTTCAAGGGAGATATTCTGTTTGGGGAGGACTTAAATAAGATAGTGGCTGACTTGGCTACTGCCAAAACTGCCTGTCTGCCAAGTACCGCTCCTTCTGTGTCGAAGGCTAAAGGTACTTCCTTTCGCCCCTTTCGTCCTTCAGGTAAAGCAAAAGGTCAAGCGTACAACAAGCAGGCCCGCACTTCCAAACCTGGTAAGCCAAAGCCCAAAAGAGCCTGGGCGGCCCGTCAGCCAGCTTCCAAGGCCTATAAGCCTGCCTCCTGATCCCAGGGTGGGGTGCCGGCTTCTAGGGTATACCCAGGAATGGTTGAAGACCACTTCAGATGCCTTGGTACAGGAAGTCGTCACTTGAGGTTACGCCATAGCCTTCAAAAACCGACTCCCTCAACGATTTTGCCGGAAATACGTCCCGTTGGACCAGACAAAGGCAAACACTCTACATTCGGTGGTACAGACCCTCCTGGATACAGGAGTCGTAGTACAGGTGCCTCTTGCGCAGAGGGGCCGGGGGTACTATTCTCTGCTGTTTCTAGTCCCGAAACCGAATGGGTCCTCCCGGCCCATTCTCAACCTCAAGGCATTGAACTGGTTTGTGAAGGTTTCCAAGTTCCGTATGGAAACCCTTCGCTCTATGGGGGTAATTCTGAGTTGATCGCAGCAGGATCTTTGTTAGCAGTTGGGCAAAACCATGTGCACTGCAGGGGAGGCATATATAACATGTGCAGAGAGAGTTAGATTTGGGTGTGGTGTGTTCAATCTGCAATCTAAATTGCAGTGTAAAAATAAAGCAGCCAGTATTTTCCCTGCAGAGAAACAATATAACCCACCCAAATGTAACTCTCTCTGCAAATGTTATATCTGCCTCCCCTGCAGTGCACATGGTTTTGCCCAACTGCTAAAAAATGTCCTGCTGCGATCAACTTGGAATTACCCCCTATAGTTCTGGCCTTGGAACCTGGGGACTACATGGTCTCCCTGGATATACAGGATGCTTACCTGCATATTGCTATAGCAGAGTCACATCAGCAGTACCTGAGGTTTGCTATTGGTAACCTCCATTACCAGTTTCGGCGTTACCTTTTGGTTTAACAACGGCTCCGCGAGTCTTCACCAAAGTCATGGCGGTGATGACGGTGGTACTCCGCCGTCAAGGGGTCAGGATACTGCCATATCTGGACGACTTGTTAATCCTGGCAAATTCCCCAGAACTTCTCCTACGTCATCTAGATATGACGGTCTGGTTTCTACAAGCCCACGGGTGGCTCATCAACTGGAAGAAATCCTCCCTAGTCCCTGCTCAGAGCATGGTGCATCTGGGAGCGTTATTGGACACTCACAACCAGAGGTGGTTGTTGTGTCAGGAGAAAGTCCTGAAGCTTCAGGACAGGATTCGTTGCTTCCTTTCTCATCCGCAAGTGTCGATACATTCGGCGATGCAGGTGCTGGGCCTCTTGGTATCAGCATTCAACATGGTGGAGTATGCTCAATTCCATTCTCGCCCCTTCCAGAGGCTGATTCTAGCCAAGTGGGATGGCCTGCCTCACCGGATCAGGTCTCAAATTATCTCATTAACTCCGGAGGTCCGTCTGTCGCTGCTCTGGTGGCTCCAGGACCAAAAATTGTGCAGGGGCCGTCCGTTCTGGATATCCAACTGGGTCCTGTTGACGACAGATGCCAGTATAAGAGGTTGGGGCACGGTGCTGGAGCAACACTCCCTTCAGGGTCGGTGGACCAAGGAGGAGTCTCTCCTCTCGATCAACATTCTGGAATTGCGGGCGGTCTTCAATGCATTGACCCTAGCCCAGCATTTAATTCAGAACCGTCCTGTTCAAGTACAGTCGGACAACGCCACCACAGTGGCTTAAATAAATCATTAAGGCGGCACTTGAAGCCATCTGGCAGTAAAGGAAGTCTCACGGATTCTACATTGGGCGGAACGCCATCTACCGGCCATATCGGCAATCTTCATTCCGGGAGTCCTGAATTGGGAAGCAGACTTTCTCAGTCGTCAGGACGTACGTGCTGGCGAGTGGGGCCTCCATCCAGAAGTGTTTCAACTCCTAGTGGAAAGGTGGGGCCTTCCAGACGTAGATCTGATGGCGTCTCGACACAATCATAAGGTTCCGGTCTTCGGAGCAAGGACGTATAAAAATTGGAATCCCCATATTCTGCACTTTAATTCCGGACACGCATAAAACATTTTCAAAAAAGAGCTGTAGACACACTGGTATTCTTTAATCTTTTTTATCATAACCAATCTTTTTTTTTTTCACAGCGCTCCTACCTATATATAATTTTATTAAGGATCCTCAAGCAGCATTCGTGGATGCGCTGGCGGTGCCGTGGAGGTTTCGGCTGCCATACGTGTTCCCTCCGGTGTCACTCTTGCCCAGGGTAATTCGGAAGTTCAAGCAAGAAAGAGGGATTCTGCTTCTCATAGCTCCGGCGTGTACCAGACGGCACTGGTTCTCAGATCTGCAGGGTCTATCGCCAGAGCGTCCAATTCTACTTCCAAAACGCCCAGACCTTCTCGTTCAGGGCCCCTGTGTCTACCAGGACCTAGCCCGGCTATCTTTGACGGCGTGGCTCTTGAAGCTTCCATATTGAAGGCTAAAGGGTTTTCTGAGGCGGACATTCAAACTATGTTGCGGGCCCGGAAACCGGCTTCTGCTCGGATTTACTATAGGGTCTGGCATTCTTACTTTGTTTGGTGCGCATCTAACAATTATGACGCTTCCAAGTTTAGTACGGCCAAGTTGGTTGCTTTTCTTCAGCAGGGCCTGGACTTGGGCCTGCATCTGGCCTCCCTCAAGGTTCATATTTCTGCCTTTTCGGTGTGGTTTCAGAGAATAATTGCGACCTTTCCTGATGTGCATACCTTTACTCAGTGTGTGTTGCATATCCAACCTCCCTATGTCCCGCCTGTGGCTCCTTGGGACTTGTCGTGGTTTTGGAGGCGTTACAATAGTCTCCGTTTGAACCTCTTGGTTCAGCTGATCTTAAGTGGCTTTTCCTTAAGGTGGTGTTTCTGCTGGCTATTGCTTCAGCTAGAAGAGTGTCGGATTTGGGTGCCTTGTCCTGTAGTTCCCCATATCTGATATTTCACCGTGACCGGGCGGTTCTAAGTACTCGTTCTGGATATTTACCTAAGGTGCTTTCCTCGTTCCACCTTAACCAGGAGATAGTGGTTCCGGCACTTGTTTCTCCTGATCTGTCTCCCAAAGAGATGTCTTTGGATGTGGTACGGGCTTTCCGTATCTATGTGAAGAGAACTGCTTCTAATAGGAAATCTGATTCTCTCTTTGTACTGTTTGTATTTCACAAACGGGGCTGGGCTGCTCACAAGCAAACTTTGGCCAGATTGATTAGAATGGTAATTGCATTATGTGAGGGCTGGTCTGTCGGCTCCTGCTCACATTACGGCCCATTCTACTCGGTCTGTTGGACCTTCTTGGGCGGCCCGAAGTGGTGCGACCCTTGAACAATTGTGCAAGGCGGCTACGTGGTCCTCAGTGAACACCATCATAAGGTTCTATGCCTTCGATACTGCCGCTTCCCAGGATGCTTCCTTTGGACGCCGGGTTCTTGTGCCCGCTACAGTGCGTCCCCCCCCATAAGGAACTGCTTTAGGACATCCCCAATTACTATCCTTGTGGAGCCCAGTGTACCCCGCAGCAGAAAACGAGATTTATGGTAAGAACTTACCTTTGTTAAATCTCTTTCTGCGAGGTACACTGGGCTCCACAAGGCACCCACCCTGACGCACTTAACTTCTTTGGGTTGGTATGGTATTAACCGCTGACACTTCTCTTGTCGTGAGAGTTTGGTGTATGTGGCTACTAACCGTTGTCGTCTCTTTTCCTGCTACTGCATTGGGCTGGTTAACTAAAAACTGAGCTCCTGTGCAAGGAGGCGGGGTTATAGAGGAGGCGGCGCTGTGCATTCTGGGAACAGTCAAAGCTTTGAGCCTGCTGGTGCCTCGGATCAAGATCCTACTCTACACCCCAATGTCTATCCTTGTGGAGCCCAGTGTACCTAGCAGAAAAAAGATTTAACAAAGGTAAGTTCTTACCATAAATCTTGTTTTTAAGATTACTGGATAAGATCATGGAAAACGAGATCTAATTTATTTGTGATGGTTGCTAACGTGCCTGGCGTGCTTGCATCAGATGCGACCACGTCAGGCTAGGCTTTACCTGATGTTACCAGTCAGAAGCACCCATTGGGCAGCTGCTGGAAGATAATATTCTAGCAGCTGCAACTCTCAGAAGGACCTCCCAGCACCTCTGCTTCCTTGTTCGCTTCCCTGGTGCTTGCAGGTCAGCTAACCACCGCAGCCCGGCGGCACCCCCACCGCTTGGCTAGGGGAGAAATTTTAAAAGATGCAGGCTCACCTTCTCTGTGTACACCTGGCATGTGCAGAGAGATGCAGCTAGCCAAAAAATATTAATGTCACAATGGTCCGATTAACTGTAGACCGATATATAGGTTACAAATGTTCTAAAAACAATTGTTTTTAAAGTGTATTTTCTCCTGCAGGGTCCACAGGTTAACCACAGGATATCATTGGGATATGATGACGTGACTTCTGATTTGCACCAAATGATCAAAGCTTTTCGGTCTCCCAGCATGCAACTGACAGTCAAATCTGTTTTTCTTACATCCTAGAGGATACTGGGATCCACTTTAGTACCATGGGGTATAGACGGGTCCACTAGGAGCCTTGGGCACTTTAAGAAATCAATAGTGTGCACTAGCTCCTCCCTCTATGCTCCTCCCACCAGACTCAGTTTAGAATATGTGCCCGGAGGAGCCGGTCACGTTTGGGAAGCTCCTGAAGAGTTTTCTGCATTTATTTTCTATTTTTTGTTTTCAGGCAGGTCTGGTTGGCACCAGACTGCCTGCTTCGTGGGACTTGGGGGGGGCGGGGGGGGAGGACGGCCCATCCTCCTTAGGGTTAATGGTCCCGATCCCCGCTGACAGGACACTGAGCTCCTGAGGGTCCTGTTCACAAGCCCCAACACGGCCAGCGTGCAGACTCACAGCATGCCGCCTCCCCTAACAGAGCCACAAGTAAGAAGAGTGGTGAGTAGGTGGCCGGAGTCCCGGTTAGCGGGTCGTCGGTTGTAATGGTGGCACAAAGGTAGGAGCGCAGCGCTGACGAGCAGGCTGCTGCTCCAGGCTTCAGAAACACGCAGGGTGCTGCGTGGTCCGCTGTGAGGGGCGAGCTTGAAGCCACAACTATTAATACCCACACTGTCAGTACATCTTACAGGGGTTTTAACCTACTGTAGAGCAGAAATATTACCTCAGCCAGTATAAAAAACCGGGAAGACTGCGCGCCATTATGGGAGCGGGGCTTCACTATGAGGGGATCCAGCAGCTCACCAGCACCATTTTCCCTCTACAGCTATATACAGACAGGCTGGCAGGAAAGCGCTGCTCTTCCACAAAGACTCCAGATCACCTCAGCGGTACCAGGGGGTCATAGCAAGGGGGGGAGCAATAATAGTATACTAAGCCCCTATTGAGGGCACTTAGTTTGTGACCCAGCTAAACTTAGAAATTAGCTATAGGGGCGCGGTGTGGCTGGCTCCATCATACTCTGTGTCTCCCTAGGGGGCTCTGTGTGGGTTAACTGTGCTTTTAACCAATTGTCCTGTGTGTGTGGGTTCTTTCATATTTTACTATGTCAAGAAGTGTGTCTCATGCACGGCAGAGTGTTTTTCTCACTCGGGGGGATCACTGCAGTGTACTCAGGATAGTACACATTCTCAGGTTAGTGGATCTGAACCTGTATGGTTAGATTCATTGAAAGGGATGATCTCGAATATTTCCCATAAATGAGAAGGAGACGCAATACTTAAGACAGTCGGTAGATGACCTGATGAATAGAGATTCACTGGCCCAAATCCTGCAGACTAATACTGATGATGATGCATCAGACATTCAGAGGGTGAGGTGGACTTGGGAGGGGGGATGCAGCTTTGTCACAGGGAATACAGGCCCTGATAGAAGCTATTAGAGATGTCCTGCACATTCCTGACAAAGCGAAAGAGGATGAAGAGGAATCTTATTTTAATGTAAAAAAGAAATCCTCTGCTACTTTCCCTGCATCTAAGGAATTAAGGGGCAGATGTATTAACCTGGAGAAGGCATAAGGAAGGGATAAACCAGTGATATGTGCAAGGTGATAAACCCACCAGCCAATCAGCTCCAATATGTAAATTAACAGTCAGGCGCTGATTGGCTGGTGGGTTTATCACCTTGCATATATCACTGGTTTATCACTTCCTTATGCCTTCTCCAGGTTAATACATCTGCCCCTAAATTCCCTATTTGAAGAAACTTGGGTGAATCCTGACAAAAAGTTTCAGATCCCTAAAAGGTTACTGACATTCTTCCCTTTTCCTCAGGACAATAGGAAAAAATGGGAAAACCCTTCGATTGTTGACGCATCGGTATCTAGATTGTCCTGTAAGATATATTTATCGGTCTCGGGGGCAGCCTCCTTAAAGCATGCGGCTGACTGCAAGATTGAGACCACAGCTGCGGGGGTGGCCCAGAGACCTACTATACTATAGCTTGTGCTTTGATCACTAGGGCCATTGCAAAATGGTCGGGTAACCTAATTGAGGGGTTATATTCCTTACCAAGAGGTGGGATACTTTTACTCCTGCACTATATACAGGACTCTGCAAATTTTATGGTGCAAGCCATAAAAGAAATCGGATTGCTCAATGCACGCACCACGGCCATGGCAGTGTCTGCACGCAGGGGCCTATGGCTACCTCAGTGGACGGCGGATGCGGATTCGGATTCCAGAAAGGGGTTGGAAAGCCTACCTTTCACAGGCGATGCCCTGTTTGGTGACGAACTGGATACGTGGCTATCCAAGGCTACGGCGGGTAAGTCTACATATGTTCCTCCCACAGCCCCCTAAGCTAGGAAGGCCTATTCTGCTCTGACTCTGCAGTCTTTTCGGACAGCAAAATTTAAAAATAAAGCCAAGGGTTCTTCTGCAGCTTTCAAAGGCAATAGAGGTAAACCCAGAATACAAGCAACTGCAGGTTCACAGGAACAAACTCCGGTTCTGCTTCCTCAAAGCCTTCAGCATGACGGTGGACCTCTCTGCCTGGAAGCCGGGTAGATGGGAGCCCGGTTAAAAGATTTCAGTCACATATGGGCGACATAATGCCAGGATCTCTGGGTCAAAGAGCTCATCGCCCAGGGATACAGACTGGAGTTTCAGGACCTCCTACCACACAGATTCTTCAAGTCAGGCTTACCAGCTTCTCAGGAGGCAAGTATAAATTTACAGGATGCAATTCAAAAACTGATACAGACTCAGGTCATTGTTCCAGTTCCAGACCTTGTCCATTTTCTTCCAGAAACAGTTGGCTTCCCTCCCTGAGGTTCAGATGTTCTTGAAAGGTGTTCTGCACATTCAGCCGCCCTTTGTGCCTCCCACGGCACCTTGAGATCTCAATGTGGTGTTGCAGTTTCTACAATCTGACTGGTTTAAGCCTTTACAGGAGGTTGATGTCAAGTTTCTTACGTGGAAGACCATCACATTGCTGGCCTTGGCTTCGGCAAGACGTGTGTCGAATTTGGGGACGTTGTCTCACAAGAGCCCCTGTTTTGATTTTTCATGAAGATAGAGCTGAACTCGGAACTCGTCAGCAATTTCTTTCACATCAACCAGCCTATTGTGGTTCCGGTACTTACTGACACCTCTTCCACTTCAAAGTCCCTGGATGTTGTGCGGCCTTTGAAAATCTATGTCAAACAGACAGCTCGTCACAGAAAATCGGACTCGCTATTTCTACTCTGTGAACCCAATAAAATTGGATGTCCTGCTTACAACAGTCTTTTGTTCGGTGGATCAAGCTTACTATCCAGCATGCTTACTCTACAGCAAGTTTGCCGGTTCCTAGATCTGTACATGACCACTCTACTAGGTCGGTGGGTTCTTCCTAGGCGGCTGCCCTGGGTATCTCGTCCTTACAGCTCTGCTGAGCAGCTACTTGGTCTGGTTCAAACATGTTTGCTAAGTTCTACAAGTTCGATACTTTGGCCTCTAAAGACCTTCAGTTTGGTCAATCGGTTCTGCAGCAACCTCAACACTCTCCCACCTGGTTTGGGAGCTTTAGTACGTCCCCATGGTACTAATGTGGACCCCAGTATCCTCTAGGACGTAAGAAAATAGGGTTTCAATTACCTACCGGTAAATCAATGCTTCGTTCTTCCTGCACTGTTACTTGGTTAAGTAATTTTGTTTCGGCCGTTGCTGTTCCTGTTTCAAGTTTGGTCAGTTTGGCTTTCCTCTTGTTTTGTGTGCTAGTTCGGAATCTCACCACTATCCTTCTCTCAAAGGATGTTCATCTCCTCGGGCCCAGTTTCTAGACTGCGTCTGGTGAGACGGGCATAGAGGGAGGAACCAGTGCACACTATTGATTTCTTAAAGTGACCAAGGCTCCTAGTGGACTCGTCTATACCCCATGGTACTAATGTGGACCCCAGTATCCTCTACGGACTACAAGAAAAGGATTTACCGGTAGGTAATTAAAATCCTATTTTTTGTTTGGTGCTGCAGGAGCCGGACCATAGTCAGAGGGCTGCTGTTTTTTTTTAGCAGCCATAAGCTTTCTTATTTTATTGTTACAGTCTTCCTTTTTTTCTTGAGTGATCTTTCTAAAAAGCGTCTTATATGTACCTTAGAAAGAGTCGCTCCAACAACTCCCCACCGGGTCGCGACAACGCTTACCCACGAGTACAGTGCTGTTTCGCAGGCGTCTGTGTCGGATATACTAGCAGTTCCAGCAGACGTTACCAGGCTGTGGCCAGAGCATGGGGAGAATGTAAGGCATCGGTTCCGCTTAGAGGGGGAACACGGACACATCCTCACTGTTTTGGGAGGAGACTACCAAACAGTCACTGACGCGGCTGCCACCTAGGGTGCACCAGCGCTAGGGCTTAGGGATCATAGGCTCCAGGGGTAGTATGAGGCCGTGATCCCTAGGGTTGATGTCAGCAGTGGGGAGTCAGGCGCTCCCCTTGTCGCCCCTCCCCTCGGTTCATGACCAGTTTCCTCAGAGTATCCCTCCTTGAACTGATTGCCCGCTTCCATCTGAGACGCTGTGTACTAAGCGGACCCAGTCGCAGCACAGGCGGCTGTGTGACTGTTGCGTCAGTGTTCACTATAGGTTCACGAAGCAGTTGTGTACACTATTAGTGTCTGGATCCACTCAGCATTCGCAAACATATTGATTGGTCCTGGAAGCAGGGTGAGTCTCCCACTCTACTGAGCACGGGTAATACAGCACAGTCTCTATTTACCTGTTGAGTACTAATTGGTGGATAAGTGCCTAATGTATAGGAGTCTGAAATTATTACTATTGTTATCTTTCGCTATGCGTCTGAATACGGTTAAAATTTTATATGAGGTAATGCAGTAATATGTTTCTCCTACATACTTGAAATGTATTTGTAGATGATTATGTGCTCATAATGCTTATACTAATGTATAACCTGTGACTAGTTGCTAGTGTGATTGCTGACTTTACTATAATTCTGTCAGTTTTTTCTGTCTGTTCCGATCCTCAGTGCTGGTTCAAAGCAGGGTAAGGTCGGATTGTATGTCACTTTAACAAAAGTTAAAGTGATTGCCGTTACAAATTGTGTAGTACACTGTGCAAGTGTCTGATTATCATGTCTAAGAGCGGCAAGGGTGAGGAAAATACACTCACAGCAGCATCAACACTCATATCATGTTTGTCGTGCAAAGCTGGGTTAACCTCTCAGGATCTGGTTCACTTTGGTTTGTGTGCAAATTGTTTTAGCTTTCACCACTGTCTCTTGAAAAATAGGCAGACACAGGTGCAAGTTGATCCTCCATGGGCTATAGCACATACATTATCGAGTATAGCTGAGGGGATAATTCCAACTTCTATACCAGGGATAGGTTACACTATTAACACTTACATGCAGCATTCCACCTGGGGTTTATCATATCCAGCAGGGGAAGCAGCAGCCTCTCAACAAAAACAGGCTGAAAGGCCAGTGGTAAGTGAATCACATATACATGAAACAACATCTTCACAGTCTACACATGTTTCAGATGAGGATTCGTCGGAGGATGAAGACTTATTACACTCTGGTTCTGCATACGAAGATGAAGAAGAGGGTCTCGGCTCAATGGACATACCTGAGTAAATTAATACAATGAAAGCCATTCTATCCTTAGAAGAATCAGCAGAGCCTGTGTTAAAATCCAAGGCACCTGTGCTTAAACGTTCCAAAACAATTAAGACTGAGTTTCCTGGGTCAGTTCAGCTGTCAGAGATTATGGAAGAGGCTTGGGCTACGCTCAATAAGAATTTTAGAATACCTACGTAATGGAATTCCAATTATCCTCTTCCAGCTGGGGACTGTTTAAAGAGGGAGGTGGCCACCAAAGTAGATGCGCATGTTATTCGATTAGTGCGACAATCAACATTACCTCTGCCTTCAACATCATTAATCTAAAAAACATTTTTTTCCCTGTCTGGGGCAATCATAAGAACAGCCATGGCTTCAGCCTGGATGGCTAAAGCAGTGGCTGCCTGGGCTGATGCATTGGAAGGGGATTTTCCAATGGTATCTAGAGAGAAAAAATCCCATGTTGCACATATCAAACAGGCTGCAATATTTTTGGAAGAACCAGCCTTGGATATGGGTACAATTGCCTCTCAGGCATCAGCTTCAGCAGTAGCCACTTGCCGAGCAGTTTGGCTATGTACATGGAAAGCTGATTCAGAATCCAAAAAGGTTTTGGAGTCTTTACCTATTTCTGGAGATATTCTCTTTGGTAAATAATTAAACCGTATTTTGGAGTCATAAGCAGACTCCAAGAAAGTAAACTTCCCTTCCAAATACAAATTCAAGCCTAAAGTTTCAGTTTTTCGTCCCTTTCGGTCTCAAGGAAAAGCAATAGGAAAAGGTGATGGCAAACTATCCCAATACAAGAAGTCTGGCAAGACTAAAAAGCATTGGGCTACCAGAGGGCCGGTTTCTAAAACAGAAGATAAGCCATCAGCCTGATGGTGCAAGCCTCTCCGTTATGCATTTGCTTTCAAGAAGCACCCTCCTCAAAGGTTTTTTTGTACCAGCCCGTCTTTAGTAGAGATGAAGGCCAGGGCTTTGCAAGAGGCAGTTCAGAAGTTGCTTCAGTCAGGAGTAATTGTTCCACTTCCACCTGCACAACGAGGAGAGGGTTTTTACTCCAACCTGTTTCTAGTCCAGAAGCCAAATGGGTCACTCCGGGCCATACTCAATCTCAAAGTGCTGAACAAGTACATTTTAGTGCCTTATTTTCATATGGAAACTTTACGTTCCATCATTTTGGTCATGGAGCCAGGGGATTTTATAATATCCCTGGACATCCAGGATGCTTACCTACATGTTCTTATAGCCCTGACCCAGCAGCGCTATTTCAGGTTCGCTTTATCCTCCAACAACATTTTCAGTTCCAGGCCCTGCCATTCAGATTGGCCACAGCCCCAGAGTATTTACCAAAACTATGGTGGCAATGGCAGCTTATCTCCGCCAGTAGGGGATAAGAATATTTCCATACCTAGACGATCTTTTAATCCTGGCACAGTCTCAGGAATTGCTTCTTTGTCATCTGCAACAGACAATAGTATGTCTGCAGAAGTACGGTTGGCTCTTAAATTTGGCAAAATCGTCTCTGGTTCCGTCACAGCGGATGACTCACTTGGGAGCTATATTGGATTTGAGCCTTCAGAGAGTAATCTTACCTCTGAACAAAATATCTAAAGTTCAGTCAAGGATTCAGGAGCTGCTACATAGTCAAAAGGTATCTATTCATGCAGCAATGCGTGTGATGGGATTGATGGTGTCAACATTCAACATGGTAGAGTATGCTCCGTTCCATTCGAGGCCTCTGCAACATCTGATCCTTACCAAATGGAATGGTTTTCATCAGACAATAAAAACGCAGACTATGATCCTTACTTTGGAAGTAAGGCGGTCATTAGCCTGGTGGCTACCGACATCCCAACTGGACAGAGGGAGACCATTTTGGATATCAGATTGGAAAATTCTGACAACAGATGCCAGCCTTCAGGGCTATGGAGCAGTGTCAGGAAGGTTTTGTTTCCAGGGGCAGTGGACCAATGAAGAAAGTTGCCTGCCAATAAATATATTGGAACTCCGGGCTATATACATGGCACTTATTCAGGCAAAGGACATCCTTCAGGGGAAACCAATTCAGATCCGCTCGGACAATGCGACAGCAGTAGCGTACCTCAACAATCAGGGAGGTACTCGCAGTGAAGGAGGTAAGTCACAAGTGGGCAGACCTTCATCATCCATCCTTGTCTGCAGTGTTCGTGCCGGGAGACCTAAACTGGGAAGCGGATTTTCTCAGTCGACATGCCATTCATGCAAACAAATGGGCTCTACTCCCGGAGGTCTTCCAGGTCCTGGTCGACAGGTGGGGGTTGCCGGAGATAGATCTCATGGTGTCCCGTCAGAACAACAAGTTCCTGCATACGGGTCAAAGCGATCTTTGTAGATGCCTTGTCGGTGAAATGGGACTTTCATCTGGCCTATGTGTTTCCACCAATCGCCTTATTACCCAGAGCGGTGATTAAGGTAAAACAAGGAAGGGGTGCCGTAATACTAATAGCTCCGGCTTGGCCCAGAAGACATTGGTACACAGCTCTGCAGAGGATGTTGATGGATGCTCCATTCCTACTCCCTCAACGTCCAGATCTGCTGACTCAAGGTCCTTGTTATCACAGACACCTAGGGGTATATTTACTAATATTTGTCTTTTAGCCATTTTTAAGGGTGTTTGATCTCGAATGGTATCGGGTGCATTTTACTGCAACTTTTTGAATCCTGATATGGTCATTTACTAAGCTGCCGAGTTTTCCACATACGTTTTTTCCGATGTCGATGTGATTCGTAATGTCAGGCAGTGTTTTATGGGAGTGATGAGTAAAACACTGCCTGACAAAACACAAGGAATCCCGGCCGGATCTGTGAGATCCGTGCAGGGCTTCATTGTGTACCTTAAAAAAGTGTTTTAAAGTGTTAAAAATTAAGAAAAAATTGCGTGGGATCCCCCCTTCTAAGCATAACCAGCCTTGGGCTCTTTGAGCTGGTCCTGGTTGTAAAAATACAGGGGAAAAATTGACAGGGGATCCCCCATATTTTAACAACCAGCACCGGGCTCTGCGCCTGGTCCTGGTGTAAAAATATGGGGGACAAAAGATGTAGGGCTCCCCCGTATTTTTCACACCAGCACCAGGCTCCACTAGTCAGAGAGATAATGACACAGCCGGGGGACACTTTTATATTGGTCACTGCGGCCCTGACATTAAATCACCAACTAGTCACCCCTGGCCGGGGTACCATGGAGGAGTGGGGACCCCTTAAATCAAGGGGTCCCCCCCTCCAGCCACCCAAGGACCAGGGGTGAAGCCCGAGGCTGGTCGTCCCCCCCCCCCCCCCCCATCCAAGGGCGGCGGATGGGGGGCTGATAGCCATAGTGTAAAAAAAAAAGAATATTGTTTCTCTAACGTCCTAAGTGGATGCTGGGGACTCCGTAAGGACCATGGGGAATAGCGGCTCCGCAGGAGACTGGGCACAAAAGTAAAAGCTTTAGGACTACCTGGTGTGCACTGGCTCCTCCCCCCATGACCCTCCTCCAAGCCTCAGTTAGATTTTTGTGCCCGAACGAGAAGGGTGCACACTAGGTGGCTCTCCTGAGCTGCTTAGTGAAAAGTTTAGTTTTAGGTTTTTTATTTTCAGTGAGACCTGCTGGCAACAGGCTCACTGCACCGAGGGACTAAGGGGAGAAGAAGCGAACTCACCTGCGTGCAGAGTGGATTGGGCTTCTTAGGCTACTGGACATTAGCTCCAGAGGGACGATCACAGGCCCAGCCATGGATGGGTCCCAGAGCCGCGCCGCCGGCCCCCTTACAGAGCCAGAAGACTGAAGAGGTCCGGGAAATCGGCGGCAGAAGACGTCCTGTCTTCAATAAGGTAGCGCACAGCACCGCAGCTGTGCGCCATTGCTCTCAGCACACTTCACACTCCGGTCACTGAGGGTGCAGGGCGCTGGGGGGGGGGGGGGCGCCCTGAGACGCAATAAAAACACCTTAGATGGCTAAAAATACATCACATATAGCTCCTGGGCTATATGGATGCATTTAACCCCTGCCAGTTTTTCCTTAAAAAAGCGGGAGAAAGGCCGCCGAGAAGGGGGCGGAGCCTATCTCCTCAGCACACAAGCGCCATTTTCCCTCACAGCTCCGTTGGAGGGAAGCTCCCTGACTCTCCCCTGCAGTCCTGCACTACAGAAACAGGGTAAAACAAGAGAGGGGGGGCACTAAATTTGGCAGATTAATGATACAGCAGCTATATAAGGGAAAAACACTTATATAAGGTTATCCCTGTATATATATATAGCGCTCTGGTGTGTGCTGGCAAACTCTCCCTCTGTCTCCCCAAAGGGCTAGTGGGGTCCTGTCCTCTATCAGAGCATTCCCTGTGTGTGTGCTGTGTGTCGGTACGTTGTGTCGACATGTATGAGGAGGAAAATGGTATGGAGGCGGAGCAATTGCCTGTAATAGTGATGTCACCCCCTAGGGAGTCGACACCTGACTGGATGGTCGTATGGAAGGAATTACGTGATAGCGTCAGCACTTTACAAAAGACTGTTGACGACATGAGACAGCCGGAAAAACAGTTAATACCTGTCCAGGCGTCTCAAACACAGTCAGGGGCTCTAAAGCGCCCGTTACCTCAGATGGTCGACCCAGACACGGACACTGACTCCAGTGTCGACGGTGAGGAAACAAACGTATTTTCCAGTAGGGCCTCACGTTACATGATCACGGCAATGAAGGAGGTTTTGAACATTTCTGATACTACAAGTACCACAAAAAAGGGTATTATGTGGGGTGTGAAAAAACTACCCGTAGTTTTTCCTGAATCAGATGAATTAAATGAGGTGTGTGATGAAGCGTGGGTTTCCCCCGATAAAAAACTGCTAATTTCTAAAAAAATTATTGGCATTATACCCTTTCCCGCCAGAGGTTAGGGCGCGTTGGGAAACACCCCCTAGGGTAGATAAGGCGCTCACGCGCTTATCAAAACAAGTGGCGTTACCGTCTCCGGATACGGCCGCCCTCAAGGAGCCAGCTGATAGAAAGCTGGAAAATATCCTAAAAAGTATATACACACATACTGGTGTTATACTGAGACCAGCAATCGCCTCAGCCTGGATGTGCAGTGCTGGGGTGGCTTGGTCGGATTCCCTGACTGAAAATATTGATACCCTGGACAGGGACAGTATATTATTGACTATAGAGCATTTAAAGGATGCATTTCTATATATGCGAGATGCACAGAGGGATATTTGCACTCTGGCATCAAGAGTAAGTGCGCTGTCCATTTCTGCCAGAAGAGGATTATGGACGCGACAGTGGTCAGGGGATGCGGATTCCAAACGGCATATGGAAGTATTGCCGTATAAAGGGGAGGAGTTATTTGGGGTCGGTCTATCGGACCTGGTGGCCACGGCAACGGCTGGGAAATCCACCTTTTTACCCCAGGTCACCTCTCAGCAGAAAAAGACACCGCCTTTTCAGGCTCAATCCTTTCGTCCCCATAAGGGCAAGCGGGCAAAAGGCCACTCATATCTGCCCCGGGGCAGAGGAAGGGGAAAAAGACTGCAGCAGGCAGCCTCTTCCCAGGAACAGAAGCCCTCCCCCGCTTCTGCCAAGTCCTCAGCATGACGCTGGGGCCTTACAAGCGGACTCAGGTACGGTGGGGGGTCGTCTCAAGAATTTCAGCGCGCAGTGGGCTCACTCGCAAGTGGACCCCTGGATCCTGCAGGTAGTATCTCAGGGGTACAAATTGGAATTCGAGACGTCTCCCCCTCGCCGGTTCCTGAAGTCTGCTTTACCAACGTCTCCCTCCGACAGGGAGGCGGTATTGGAAGCCATTCACAAGCTGTATTCCCAGCAGGTGATAATCAAGGTACCCCTCCTACAACAGGGAAAGGGGTATTATTCCACGCTGTTTGTGGTACCGAAGCCGGACGGCTCGGTGAGACCTATTTTAAATCTGAAATCCTTGAACACTTAAGGTGCATACACACGGAGCGATATAACTGAGCGATTTTGACTATATAGTCAAAATCGCTCAGAAAGTTAGTGCAGATCGCTCCGTGTGTACACAGCCAGCGATAGCGATGCGCGTCCCCGCTAGGTCGCTATCGCTGGGAAAAATAGTCAGTGCAGGCAAGTCAATTTTGGCTATGTCGCTGCAAAAGTTAGTCAAAATCGCTAACACTTTAAGAGGCCAGCGATTTTTCCCAGCGATAGCGATGTGCGGGCGGCGGCGGGTTGTGGCGGCGGTGCGGGCGGCGGCGGGTTGCGGTGGCGGTGTGGGCGACGGCGGGTTGCGGCGGCGGTGTGGGCGGCGGTGGGTTGCGGTGGCGGTGTGGGCGGCGGCGGTGCGGGCGGCGGCGGGTTGCGGCAGCGGTGCGGGCGGGGGAAATTTACATTTCTATTGCAGAGTTTGGCAGCGGAGCGGTACCAGTTTCAAAAATGGCGCCTCAGCGTCATTTTTGAAATTCAAGATGGCCGCCGCGAGCCAATCACGGCTCGCCGCGTCATCGCCCCGCCCCCTCCCGCTGACTTATATAAGTCAGCGCGAGGCAGCGGCTGTCTGTCCGACGGCGGAGGAGGAGCGGAGAAGAGCTCCTGAAGACGCCGTGGAAGTCCTGGATGGGCGGCGGCTATGCAAAAGAGCTTAGCAGCCGCCGCCCACCAGGTGAAGATGCTGGAAGTCCTGGGAAGGCGGCGGCCATGCAAAAGAGCTTAAAGGCCGCCGCCTCCCAGGTGAAGACGTCGTGGAAGTCCTGGATGGGCGGCGGCTATGCAAAAGAGCTTAGCAGCCGCCGCCCACCAGGTGAAGACGCCGGAGCAAGACCCCAGAAGCCCTGGGGAGGTGGCGCCCCCCCAGGTGAAGACGCCGGAAGCCCTGGGAAGGCGGCGGCCATGCAAAAGAGCTTAAAGGCCGCCGCCCCCAGGTGAAGACCCAGTTTAATAAAGGATTTTTAAAAGAATGTGTTGTGTTTTTTTTTTTTTTTTTTTCTTTACAGGTGGACTACAGGTGCCAGCGGGCCCTTTATGTCCGGGCATGCTGGCACTTGTGGTTCTCCAAGTGCCAACATGCTGGGGCAGGCTTGCTGGGACCTGTAGGCCTCCTGTAAAGAACAATATTACTATTGAAAGGCTATCGGCCTCCCATCCACCGGGCCACGGATGGGGGGGACAGCCTCGGGCTTCACCCCTGGCCCTTGGGTGGCTGGAGGGGGGGACTCCTTGATTTAAGGGGTCCTCACTCCTCCAGTGTAGCCCGGCCAGGGGTGACTAGTTGGGGGGGTAATGGCACGGCCGCAGGGACCAATATAAAAGTGTCCCCCGGCTGTGGCATTATCTCCCTGGCTAGTGGAGCCCGGTGCTGGTTTTACAAATACGGGGGACCCCTATGTCTTTTGTCCCCCGTATTTTTTAAACCAGGACCGGACGCAGAGCCCGGTGCTGGTTGTCTAAATATAGGGGAACCCTACTCATTTTTTCCTCTGTATTTTAACAACCAGGACTGGCTCAAAGAGCCCGAGGCTGGTTTTACATAGGAGGGGGGACCCCACGCAAAAAATTTTTTTTTTAACTTTTAGCTATTTAAATACCAGCCACCCTGTAAAATTGTCCTATATATGACACTCATCCCCTTATTTAAATGAGATAGTCAAAATCTCCCATAGCCAAAATCTCCCATAGCCAAAATCTCTTGCATAGTTAGACAAAATCTCTGGTAAAGTTAGTCAAAATCTCCTACTGCCAGTTCAAGGGAAAAGTTAGTCAAAATCTCTCATAGCCAAAATCTCTCCGTGTGTATGCACCTTTACATACAAAGGTTCAAATTCAAGATGGAGTCACTCAGAGCAGTGATAGCGAACCTGGAAGAAGGGGACTATATGGTGTCTCTGGACATCAAGGATGCTTACCTCCATGTCCCAATTTGCCCTTCTCACCAAGGGTACCTCAGGTTTGTGGTACAGAACTGTCACTATCAGTTTCAGACGCTGCCGTTTGGATTGTCCACGGCACCCCGGGTCTTTACCAAGGTAATGGCCGAAATGATGATTCTTCTTCGAAGAAAAGGCGTCTTAATTATCCCTTACTTGGACGATCTCCTGATAAGGGCAAGGTCCAGGGAACAGTTAGAGGTCGGAGTAGCACTATCTCAAGTAGTGCTACGTCAGCACGGGTGGATTCTAAATAATCCAAAATCGCAGCTGATTCCGACGACGCGTCTGCTGTTCCTAGGGATGATTCTGGACACAGTCCAGAAAAAGGTGTTTCTCCCGGAGGAGAAAGCCAGGGAGTTATCCGAGCTAGTCAGGAACCTCCTAAAACCAGGCCAAGTGTCAGTGCATCAATGCACAAGGGTCCTGGGAAAAATGGTGGCTTCTTACGAAGCGATTCCATTCGGCAGATTCCACGCAAGAACTTTTCAGTGGGATCTGCTGGACAAATGGTCCGGATCGCATCTTCAGATGCATCAGCGGATAACCCTGTCTCCAAGGACAAGGGTGTCTCTCCTGTGGTGGTTGCAGAGTGCTCATCTTCTAGAGGGCCGCAGATTCGGCATTCAGGACTGGGTCCTGGTGACCACGGATGCCAGCCTGAGAGGCTGGGGAGCAGTCACACAGGGAAGAAATTTCCAGGGCTTGTGGTCAAGCCTGGAGACATCACTTCACATAAATATCCTGGAGCTAAGAGCCATCTACAATGCTCTGAGCCTAGCAAGACCTCTGCTTCAAGGTCAGCCGGTGCTGATCCAGTCGGACAACATCACGGCAGTCGCCCACGTAAACAGACAGGGCGGCACACGAAGCAGGAGGGCAATGACAGAAGTTGCAAGGATTCTTCGCTGGGCAGAAAATCATGTGATAGCACTGTCAGCAGTGTTCATTCCGGGTGTGGACAACTGGGAAGCAGACTTCCTCAGCAGACACGACCTCCACCCGGGGGAGTGGGGACTTCACCCAGAAGTCTTCCACATGATTGTGAACCGTTGGGAAAAACCAAAGGTGGACATGATGGCGTCCCGCCTCAAAAAAAAAAAAAAAAACTAGACAGATATTGCGCCAGGTCAAGGGACCCTCAGGCAATAGCTGTGGACGCTCTGGTAACACCATGGGTGTACCAGTCAGTGTATGTGTTCCCTCCTCTGCCTCTCATACCCAAGCTACTGAGGATCATAAGAAGGAGAGGAGTAAGGACTATACTCGTGGCTCCGGATTGGCCAAGAAGGACTTGGTACCCGGAACTTCAAGAGATGCTCACAGAGGACCCGTGGCCTCTACCTCTAAGAAAGGACCTGCTCCAGCAGGGACCCTGTCTCTTCCAAGACTTACCGCGGCTGCGTTTGACGGCATGGCGGTTGAACGCCGGATCCTGAAGGAAAAAGGCATTCCGGATGAAGTCATCCCTACCCTGATCAAAGCCAGGAAGGATGTAACCGTACAACATTATCACCGTATTTGGCGTAAATATGTTGCGTGGTGCGAGGCCAGGAAGGCCCCTACAGAGGAATTTCAACTGGGTCGTTTCCTGCATTTCCTACAAACAGGACTGTCTATTGGCCTAAAATTAGGGTCCATTAAGGTTCAGATTTCGGCCCTGTCGATTTTCTTCCACAAAGAACTGGCTTCAGTTCCTGAAGTACAGACGTTTGTCAAGGGGGTACTGCATATACAACCTCCTTTTGTGCCTCCAGTGGCACCTTGGGATCTAAATGTAGTTTTGGGATTCCTAAAATCACATTGGTTTGAACCACTTTCCACTGTGGACTAAAAATATCTCACATGGAAGGTGGTAATGCTGTTAGCCCTGGCTTCAGCCAGGCGTGTCTCAGAATTGGCGGCTTTATCCTATAAAAGCCCTTACCTAATTTTTCATACGGACAGGGCAGAATTGAGGACTCGTCCTCAATTTCTCCCTAAGGTGGTTTCAGCATTTCACTTGAACCAGCCTATTGTGGTGCCTGCGGCTACTAGGGACTTGGAGGACTCCAAGTTGCTGGACGTAGTCAGGGCCCTGAAAATATATGTTTCCAGGACGGCTGGAGTCAGAAAATCTGACTCGCTATTTATCCTGTATGCACCCAACAAGCTGGGTGCTCCTGCTTCTAAGCAGACTATTGCTCGCTGGATTTGTAAAAAGTACAATTCAGCTTGCACATTCTGTGGCAGGCTTGCCACAGCCAAAATCTGTAAATGCCCATTCCACAAGGAAGGTGGGCTCATCTTGGGCGGCTGCCCGAGGGGTCTCGGCTTTACAACTTTGCCGAGCAGCTACTTGGTCAGGGGCAAACACGTTTGCTAAATTCTACAAATTTGATACCCTGGCTGAGGAGGACCTGGAGTTCTCTCATTCGTTGCTGCAGAGTCATCCGCACTCTCCCGCCCGTTTGGGAGCTTTGGTATAATCCCCATGGTCCTTACGGAGTCCCCAGCATCCACTTAGGACGTTAGAGAAAATAAGAATTTACTTACCGATAATTCTATTTCTCGTAGTCCGTAGTGGATGCTGGGCGCCCATCCCAAGTGCGGATTGTCTGCAATACTTGTACATAGTTATTGTTACAAAAATCGGGTTATTATTGTTGTGAGCCATCTTTTCAGAGGCTCTTCTGTTATCATGCTGTTAACTGGGTTCAGATCACAGGTTGTACGGTGTGATTGGTGTGGCTGGTATGAGTCTTACCCGGGATTCAATATCCTTCCTTATTGTGTACGCTCGTCCGGGCACAGTATCCTAACTGAGGCTTGGAGGAGGGTCATGGGGGGAGGAGCCAGTGCACACCAGGTAGTCCTAAAGCTTTTACTTTTGTGCCCAGTCTCCTGCGGAGCCGCTATTCCCCATGGTCCTTACGGAGTCCCCAGCATCCACTACGGACTATGAGAAATAGAATTATCGGTAAGTAAATTCTTATTTTTTTGTAGCAGTACTACAAGTCCCAGCAAGCCTCCCCCGCAAGCTGGTACTTGGAGAACCACAAGTACCAGCAGGGAAAAACCGTGCCCGCTGGTACCTGTAGTTCTACTACAAAAAAATACCCAAATAAAAACAGAACACACACACCGTGACAGTACAACTTTATTACATACATGCACACCTACATACACACATACTTACCTATGTTGACACGAAGAGTCGGTCCCCTTCTCCACGTAGAATCCACGGGGTACCTGTAAATAAAATTATACTCAAAACAATCCAGTGTAGATCGGTCCTCTTCTGTTTGTAATCCACGTACTTGGCAAAATTAAAAAACTAAAAACACGATCCACGCACTGAAAGGGGTCCCATGTTTACACATGGGACCCCTTTCCCCGACTGGCGGGACCCCCCGTGACTCCTGTCAAAGAGGGTCCCTTCAGCCAATCAGGGAGCGCCACGTCATGGCACTCTCCTGATTGGCTGTGCGCTCCTGAGCGGTCAGTCAGTTTGCGCACTGAAGATACAATGTAGCGCATAGGCACTCCATTGTATCCAATGGTGGGAACTTTGCGGTCAGCGGTAGACCGCAAGGTTAAGTGGGGCCAACCACAAGAGTGACCTTAATTGCGCTACATTGAATCTTCAGTGCGCAGCCTGACTGGCTGTGCGCTCCTGAGCTGTCAATCAGGAGAGTGCCATGACGTGGCGCTCCCTGATTGGCTGAAGGGACCCTCTTTGACTTGAGGCACGGGTGGTCCCGCCTTTCAGTGCGTGGATCGTGTTTTTCGTTTTTTTTATTTTGCCAAGTACGTGGATTACAAACAGAAGAGGACCAATCTACACTGGATTGTTGTGAGTATAATTTTATTTACAGGTACCCCGTGGATTTTACGTGGAGAAGGGGACCGACTCTTCGTGTCAACATAGGTAAGTATGTGTGTATGTAGGTGTGCATGTATGTAATAAAGTTGTACTGTCACGGTGTGTGTGTTCTGTTTTTTTTTGTGTTTTTTTTTGTAGTAGAACTACAGGTACCAGCGGGCCCGTTTCCCCTCTGCATGATGGTACTTGTGGTTCTCCAAGTACCTGCTTGTGGGGGAGGCTTGCTGGGAATTGTAGTACTGCTACAAAAAACAATATTCTTTTTTTTTTTACACTATGGCTATCAGCCCCCCAACCGCCGCCCTTGGATGGGGGGACAGCCTCAGGATTCACCCCTGGCCCTTGGGTGGCTGGAGGGGGGGACCCCTTGATTTAAGGGGTCCCCTTTCCTGCAGGTTACCCCGGCCAGGTGTGACTAGTTGGTGATTTATATTGGTCCCTGCGGCCCTGGCATTAAAAGTGTCCCCCGGCTGTGGCATTATCTCTCTGACTAGTGGATCCCGGTGCTGGTGTGAAAAATACGGTTGACCCCTATGTCTTTTGTCCCCCGTATTTTTTACACCAGGACCAGGTGCAGAGCCCGGTGCTGGTTGTTAAAATATGGGGGATCCCCTGTCAATTTTCCCCCTGTATTTTTACAACCAGGACTGGCTCAAAGAGCTCGAGGCTGGTTATGCTTAGGAGGGGGGACCCCACGCAATTTTTTTTTTCAGTTTTTACACTAAACAGACCCTTTCCCATAGATAACCATGCACAGATCTCACTGATCCGTGCATGATTATCCAAACTTGCCTGGAAAAAGCAGGTCTATTTTTTTGCTGCTTTTTTTAACGAATCGCAAAAAAATACACCCGCACTTGAGCATTCAGAGACTAACACCCAAATACGAATTAATAGTAAATTCCTGTGTTGTGTGAACAAGCAGCCATGTTTGACCGATGGTCTATTCATTCGTATTTCTGAACTTTGCCGTCAAAACCATTACGAATAGCCCAAACACTGCCGAGATATGTGCTTAGTAAATTCCCGTGTTGGGAATTAGAAAAAAAAAACCACAAATCGGACAAACTCTGATTTTTTTGTAAATATACCCCCTGGATCGACTGTCTTTGACGGCATGGCTCATGAGACCTCTATCCTGAAGTCAAGAGGATTCTCACAACAGGTGATTCAAACAATGCACAGAGCAAGGAAACCTTCCTCAGCTCACATTTATCACCGAATATGGCAAGCCTATATTCAATGGTGCAGTGAAAGGAAATTTGACCCTAGGTCTTTCAGAGTTTCCAGGGTCTTAGCATTCCTTCAAGCAGGAATGGATAAAGGTTTAAGGGTGGCTTTCTTGAGAGTGCAAGTGTCAGCATTGACTGTATGGTTCCAAAAGAAAATTGCCTACCTACAGGGAATGCTGCACATTCAACCTCCTTTTGTTCCTCCTACAGTACCTTGGGATTTAACGTTAGTCTTGACGGCCCTTCAAGTTGTGTGTGGATCTTTAGCGGTTGACAGCTAAAGTTCTCTTTTTACTAGCCATGGCTTCAGCTAGAAGAGTTTCAGATTTCGGGGCATTATGTTGTCTTCCATATCTGATTTTTTTTGTGCAGATAGAACAGTTCTCAGAACTACTGTAAATATGGGTATCTTCCTGTGGTGTTATCTAAATTTCACCTTAACAAAGAAATTGTAGTCCCAGCCTTCCAAGGGTCGGACCTTTCTGCGGGAGATTCATATTTGGACGTAATCCGTGTCTTAAGGATCTACGTAGATCGTACCAGTGCGATCAGAAAGACAGATTCTCTCTTTGTTCTTTACGGATTTAACAGGAGAGGATGGCCTGCTGATGATGATTTTAGAAGCATATTCTCAAGCTGATCTCCCTGTTCAGGCTAATGTTTCTGCTCACTCTACTCGTAAGGTAGGTCCATGATGGGCAGCACAACGTGGTGCTTCAGCAGAACAGATATGTAAGGCAGCCACATGGTCTTCCATTAACACATTCATTAGACATTATGCCATTGATACCTTTGCCTCTCAGGTCGCTGAATTCGGGCGAAGGATTCTCTTGTCCAATCAGGAGCGTCCCCATCACTAAATTGCTTTGGGACATCCCAATGTTATCCTGTGGATAACCTGTGGACCCTGCAGGAGAAATATTCATTATGGTAAGAACTTACCGTTGATAACGGTATTTTTCCTAAGTCTACAGGCTCCACAGGAATCCCACCTTGAAGCACCTGATTTGAGTATCCTCTTACTCACTAACCTCTTCCTTCTTGTACGGGAGGGTGTGCATATATGTCCTTCTAGCCTGATTAGGGCTCTCTGATGCTCCTGCCTTGAGCTTTGGAAAAATAACTTGCTTGCCTGAGTCAGGAGGTGGGGATATATGGACGGGCCCGTTGCATGCTGGGAGGCTGAAAAGCTTTGACCGTTTGCCGCAAATCCGCTGTCGCGTCATCATATCCCAGTGTTATCCTGTGGACTTAGGAGAAATACCGTTATCAACTGTAAGTTCTTACCATCACACACATATTTTTTATATAAATAGATGGATAATAGTGTGGGACAAGTTTTTAAATAGATGTTCTTAACCTAATTTAATCATTAAAAAAAAAATACTGTGCAGTGTTTTGAAAACAATGATCCAGTTAAATGGGTAATGAGAGATTTTGTTTGAATAAAGTCCTGAGTTTCTGAAAGGGCTGTTGTATTGTAAATGTTCAAGGTGAATGTGTTTTAATCTGCAACTGAAAGACTTTAATATGACAATTTTATCAAATTAGTGTTAAAACTATTCTGTTTTAAGGTATTATTTTTAATTGGATATTTTACATAAATCAAAACCTCAAAAATAGTACTATGTTACTGTATATTACAGCAACAGTATACTTTTAAATTTGTAATTGAATGCAACATTGTGTTTGTTAAATATTGATTTTGTTAACATGTATCCATGTGAGGTTTTTGTTAACTTTTTCTTTCTTTTAAACAGGACATTGCTGCTTATAAAATGGCTGCATTACAAAAGACTTTGGATGAGTGTGTCCCTTTATCAGACTTACAAATGGCCAATAAACAGTATAATGAGCTAACTGCCAAATATAGGGACATGCTGCAGAAGGATAATATACTTGTACAAAGAACAGCAAACCTAGAGCATTTAGAGGTACTGTATGTGATCATAATGTCCAAAAGATACATGTATTTTTACGTTGTAGAAATGAATAACCTTAAGGGAAGCAGTTTTTTGTAAACTATGCTAGTACCCTAATGTTCCAAATGGGAAATCCTGATAATCTAAAACACACATTTCTCTGACGTCCTAAGTGGATGCTGGGACTCCGTAAGGACCATGGGGAATAGCGGCTCCACAGGAGACTGGGCACAACTAAAGAAAGCTTTAGGACTACCTGGTGTGCACTGGCTCCTCCCACTATGACCCTCCTCCAGACCTCAGTTGGAATCTTGTGCCCGGCTGAGCTGGATGCACACTAGGGGCTCTCCTGAGCTCCTAGAAAATAAAGTATACTTTTAGGTTTTTTATTTTCAGTGAGATCTGCTGGCAACAGACTCACTGCTACGAGGGACTAAGGGGAGAAGAAGCGAACCTACCTGCTTGCAGCTAGCTTGGGCTTCTTAGGCTACTGGACACCATTAGCTCCAGAGGGATCGAACACAGGCCCAGCCTCGGTCGTCCGGTCCCGGAGCCGCGCCGCCGTCCCCCTTGCAGAGCCAGAAGCAAGAAGATGGTCCTGGAAATCGGCGGCAGAAGACTTCGGTCTTCAACAAGAGGTAGCGCACAGCACTGCAGCTGTGCGCCATTGCTCCTCATGCACACCTCACACTCCGGTCACTGATGGGTGCAGGGCGCTGGGGGGGGGCGCCCTGAGCAGCAATATTAAACACCTTGCTGGCATAAAACTCACATAATATAGTCTTAGAGGCTATATATGTGAAAAATACCCCTGCCAGATATCCATAAAAAAGCGGGAGAAGTCCGCCGAAAAAGGGGCGGAGCTATCTCCCTCAGCACACTGGCGCCATTTTTCCCTCACAGCTCCGTTGGAAGGATCGCTCCCAGGCTCTCCCCTGCAGTTTCAAGACTACAAAGGGTAAAAAAGAGAGGGGGGACACTAAATTTAGGCGCAGTAGTATACATATAAGCAGCTATAAGGGAAAATCACTCAGTTATAGTGTTAATCCCTGTGTTATATAGCGCTCTGGTGTGTGCTGGCATACTCTCTCTCTGTCTCCCCAAAGGGCTTTGTAGGGTCCTGTCCTCAGTCAGAGCATTCCCTGTGTGTGTGCGGTGTGTCGGTACGGCTGTGTCGACATGTTTGATGAGGAGGCTTATGTGGAGGCGGAGCAGATGCCGATAAATGTGATGTCACCCCCTGCGGGGCCGACACCTGAGTGGATGGACTTGTGGAAGGAATTACGTGAAAGTGTCAACTCCTTACATAAAAGGTTTGACGACATAGCAGATTTTCTCAGCTCGTGCCTGCCCAACTGTCTCAAAAGCCATCAGGGGCTCTAAAACGCCCGCTACCTCAGATGGCAGATACAGATGTCGACACGGATACTGAATCCAGTGTCGACGACGATGAGACTAATGTAACTTCCAATTGGGCCACACGTTACGTGATTGAGGCAATGAAAAATGTGTTGCACATTTCTGATGTTACCCCAGGTACCACAAAAAAGGGTATTATGTTTGGGGAGAAAAAACTACCAGTGGTTTTTCCCCCATCTGATGAATTAAATGAGGTGTGTGAAGAAGCGTGGGCTTCCCCGATAATAAACTGGTAATTTCTAAAAAGTTACTAATGGCGTACCCTTTCCCGCCAGAGGATAGGTCACGTTGGGAAACATCCCCTAGGGTGGATAAAGCGCTCACACGCCTGTCAAAGAAGGTGGTACTACCGTCTCCGGATACGGCCGCCCTGAAGGAGCCTGCTGATAGGAAGCAGGAGGCTATCCTGAAGTCTGTATATACACACTCAGGTATTATTTTAAGACCGGCTATTGCTTCGGCATGGATGTGCAGTGCTGCAGCTGCGTGGTCAGATTCCCTGTCGGAAAATATTGATACCCTTGACAGGGACACTGTATTGCTAACCATAGAGCATATAAAAGACGCAGTCTTATACATGAGAGATGCACAGAGGGATATTTGCCGGCTGGCATCTAAAATAAGTGCAATGTCCATTTCTGCCAGGAGAGGGTTATGGACTCGGCAGTGGACAGGGGATGCAGATTCTAAAAGGCATATGGAAGTTTTGCCTTATAAAGGTGAGGAGTTGTTTGGGGATGGTCTCTCGGACCTCGTTTCCACAGCGACAGCTGGGAAGTCAGCTTTTCTACCCCATGTTCCCTCACAGCCAAAGAAAGCACCGTATTATCAGGTACAGTCCTTTCGGCCCCAAAAAGGCAAGCGGGTTAAAGGCGCGTCCTTTCTGCCCAGAGGCAGAGGTAGAGGGAAAAAGCTGCAGCATACAGCCAGTTCCAAGGAACAAAAGTCCTCCCCCGTTTCCTCTAAGTCCACCGCATGACGCTGGGGCTCCACAGGCGGAGCCTGGTACGGTGGGGGCCCGTCTCAAGAACTTCAGCAATCAGTGGGCTCGCTCACGGGTAGATCCCTGGATTCTTCAAGTGGTATCTCAGGGGTACAAGCTGGAATTCGAGACGTCTCCCCCTCGCCGTTTCCTCAAATCTGCCTTGCCAACAACTCCCTCAGACAGGGAGGCTGTGCTAGAGGCAATTCACAAGCTGTATTCCCAGCAGGTGATAGTCAAGGTGCCCCTCCTTCAACAAGGACGGGGTTACTATTCCACAACGTTTGTGGTACCGAAACCGGACGGTTCGGTGAGACCCATTTTAAATTTGAAATCCTTGAACACTTATATAAAAAAATTCAAGTTCAAGATGGAATCGCTCAGGGCGGTTATTTCAAGCCTGGACGAGGGGGATTACATGGTATCACTGGACATCAAGGATGCTTACCTGCATGTTCCCATTTACCATCCTCACCAGGAGTACCTCAGATTTGTGGTACAGGATTGTCATTACCAATTCCAGACGTTGCCGTTTGGTCTGTCCACGGCACTGAGGGTATTTACCAAGGTAATGGCCGAAATGATGATACTCCTTCGAAAAAGGGAGTTTTAATTATCCCGTACTTGGACGATCTCCTGATAAAGGCGAGGTCCAGGGAGCAGTTGTTGGTCGGGGTAGCACTATCTCGGGAGGTGCTACAACAGCACGGTTGGATTCTAAATATTCCAAAGTCACAGCTGGTCCCTACGACACGTCTACTGTTCCTGGGGATGGTTCTGGACACGGAACAGAAAAAAAGTGTTTCTCCTGGAGGAGAAAGCCAAGGAGCTGTCATCTCTAGTCAGAGGCCTCCTGAAACCAAAACAGGTGTCGGTGCATCACTGCACGCGAGTCCTGGGAAAAATAGTAGCTTCCTACGAAGCAATTCCATTCGGCAGGTTCCATGCAAGGACCTTTCAGTGGGAACTGTTGGACAAGTGGTCCGGATCGCATCTTCAGATGCATCGGCTGATAACCCTGTCTCCAAGGACCAGGGTGTCTCTGCTGTGGTGGCTGCAGAGTGCTCATCTTCAAGAGGGCCGCAGATTCGGCATACAGGACTGGGTCCTGGTGACCACGGATGCCAGCCTTCGAGGTTGGAGGGCAGTCACAAGTCAGGAGACTTCCCTACACATAAATATTCTGGAACTGAGGGCCATTTACAATGCCCTAAGTCAGGCAAGACCCCTGTTTCAAAACCAGCCGGTACTGATTCAGTCAGACAACATCACGGCAGTCACCCATGTAAACAGACAGGGCGGCACAAGAAGCAGGATGGCGATGGCAGAAGCCACAAGGATTCTCCGATGGGCGGAAAATCACGTGTTAGCACTGTCAGCAGTGTTCATTCCGGGAGTGGACAACTGGGAAGCAGACTTCCTCAGCAGGCACGACCTCCACCCGGGAGAGTGGGGACTTCATCCAGAAGTCTTCCAGCTGATTGTAAACCGTTGGGAACGGCCACAGGTGGACATGATGGCGTCCCGCCTAAACAAAAAGCTAGAAAGATATTGCGCCAGGTCGAGAGACCCTCAGGCAATAGCTGTGGACGCTCTAGTGACACCGTGGGTGTACCAGTCGGTTTATGTGTTCCCTCCTCTTCCTCTCATACCCAAGGTACTGAGGATAATAAGAAAAAGAGGAGTAAGAACTATACTCATTGTTCCGGATTGGCCAAGAAGAGCTTGGTACCCGGAACTTCAAGAACTGATCTCAGAGGACCCATGGCCTCTGCCGCTCAGACAGGACCTGCTGCAGCAGGGGCCCTGTCTGTTCCAAGACTTACCGCGGCTGCGTTTGACTGCATGGCGGTTGAACGCCGGATCCTGAAGGAAAAGGGCATTCCGGAGGAAGTCATCCCTACGCTGATTAAAGCTAGGAAAGAAGTGACCGCAAACCATTATCACCGCATATGGCGAAAATATGTTGCGTGGTGTGAGGCCAGGAAGGCCCCAACGGAGGAATTTCAGCTGGGCCGTTTTCTGCACTTCCTACAGTCAGGGGTGACTATGGGCCTAAAATTGGGTTCCATTAAGGTCCAGATTTCGTCTCTGTCTATTTTCTTCCAGGAAGAACTGGCTTCACTGCCTGAAGTTCAGACATTTGTTAAGGGAGTGCTGCATATTCAGCCCCCTTTTGTGCCTCCAGTGGCACCTTGGGATCTCAACGTGGTGTTGGATTTCCTATAGTCGCATTGGTTTGAGCCACTTAAAACCGTGGATTTGAAATATCTCACGTGGAAAGTGGTCATGCTGTTGGCCTTGGCTTCGGCCAGGCGTGTGTCAGAATTGGCGGCTTTGTCATGTAAAAGCCCTTATCTGATTTTCCATATGGATAGGGCAGAATTGAGGACTCGTCCCCAGTTTCTCCCTAAGGTGGTATCAGCTTTTCATTTGAACCAACCTATTGTAGTACCTGCGGCTACTAAAGACTTGGAGGATTCCAAGTTGTTGGACGTAGTCAGGGCTTTGAAAATGTATGTTTCCAGGACAGCTAGTGTCAGGAAAACTGACTCGCTATTTATCCTGTATGCACCCAACAAGCTGGGTGCTCCTGCTTCAAAGCAGACTATTGCTCGCTGGATCTGTAGTACGATTCAGCTTGCACATTCTGCGGCTGGACTGCCGCATCCTAGATCAGTGAAAGCCCATTCCACGAGGAAGGTGGGCTCTTCTTGGGCGGCTGCCCGAGGGGTCTCGGCTTTACAACTTTGCCGAGCAGCTACTTGGTTGGGGTCAAACACATTTGCAAAATTCTACAAGTTTGATACCCTGGCTGAGGAGGACCTAGAGTTTGCTCATTCGGTGCTGCAGAGTCATCCGCACTCTCCCGCCCGTTTGTGAGCTTTGGTATAATCCCCATGGTCCTTACAGAGTCCCAGCATCCACTTAGGACGTCAGAGAAAATAAGATTTTACTCACCGGTAAATCTATTTCTCGTAGTCCGTAGTGGATGCTGGGCGCCCATCCCAAGTGCGGATTGTCTGCAATACTTGTATATAGTTATTGTTTAACTAAAGGGTTATTGTTGAGCCATCTGTTGAGAGGCTCAGTTATATTTCATACTGTTAACTGGGTATAGTATCACGAGTTATACGGTGTGATTGGTGTGGCTGGTATGAGTCTTACCCGGGATTCAAAATCCTTCCTTATTGTGTCAGCTCTTCCGGGCACAGTATCCTAACTGAGGTCTGGAGGAGGGTCATAGTGGGAGGAGCCAGTGCACACCAGGTAGTCCTAAAGCTTTCTTTAGTTGTGCCCAATCTCCTGCGGAGCCGCTATTCCCCATGGTCCTTACGGAGTCCCAGCATCCACTACGGACTACGAGAAATAGATTTACCGGTGAGTAAAATCTTATTTTTCAGTGCACTCCGATCCATGTAAGAGATGAGGACATTTTGGAGAGTACTGTATGTTATGTTTACTATAGTGGTTTACACAATGGACAAAAACTCCTTAAACTGTATATTCTAAAATTCACAGCATGCAAGATAATGGTCTTAAATGAGGACTGTCTTTGGTTACAAAAATAATAAAATGTCATATTAAATGAAAAAAAAATCATATGGGAACTACTTGCCAAGGCTGTAAATTGTTGACTGAGAACTATTTATATATTCGTTTCATGTATGCTAAACAGAAACAACTGGTATAAATTAACTTCATGTCATCAGGTTTTCCACATCTAAGTCTATTCTAAAATACTCTCCTACAAAGGCAGTATTTTCTATAACTAAAGAGACCAAAGAATCAGCTGAAAAATACCTAGCGTGTTTTAAGAAATATTGGGTGATTCGTTTTACAGCTTTTTGTGTCCACGTTGTGGCTGATATATGTTAAACAGCCCTGAGTTTTACTAAAGTGCTTTTCGTAATATTCTGTGATTTCATACTGATTTATGCAGATAAATGCTTACTCTGTTATTACCTCTTGTTAACCTCATGGTATCACTCAACAATCTTACGTACAAGGATCTATTTGAAGATAGTTTATACTAGTGTTGCCAGACCTCGATTTGTTGCTCCATATTCCAAGTAGAATGTATGCACTTATAAACAGCAATCTTGCTCTCCTTTGTCTGCACCTTATTCAACAGCTAAATGTATTTCTCTTACGTCCTAGAGGATGCTGGGGTCCACATTAGTACCATGGGGTATAGACTGGTCCACTAGGAGCCATTGGCACTTAGTTTGAGAGTGTGGGCTGGCTCCTCCCTCTATGCCCCTCCTAGCAGACTCAGTTTAGAAAATGCGCCCGGAGGAGCCGGTCACAGCTAGGGGAGCTCAATAGGAATTTTTCTAGTTTTATTGTTTTATTAGAGTTGGGCACAGGGAGGCTGCTGGCAACAGCCTCCCTGCTTCGTGGGACTTAGAGGGGGGAGTAGTGTCCAACCCTGAGAGGTTAATGGCCACTATCTCCGCTGACAGGGCACTGAGTGCCTGAGGGTGATGATCGTTAGGCGCCTCAGGCGACCGCTCACTCCCGCAGCATGCCTCCCCGACAAGCGGGGAGCCGGAGTGAAGATGGCGGCAACAGGGTAGGAGCGCAGTACTAACTCAGGGAACATGGTTGGATCCTGAACCTTCCAAAGTTACATTTGGAGCCGACAAGGAGATTGTCTTTCCTGGAGATGATCCTCGACATGGAAGTGCAGAGGGTATTTCTACCGGTGGTTAAAGTGTTGGTGATACAACCAATGGTCCGGGATGTCCTGAAGCCGGCCCGGTTATCGGTTCATCAGTGCATTCGCCTTTTGGGGAAGATGGTTGCCGCCTACGAGGCTCTTCAGTACGGAAGATTTCATGCATGGTCCTTTCAACTGGATCTAGACAAGTGGTCGGGATCTCACCTACACATGCACCAGAGGATACGTCTGTCGCCGAAAGCAAGGATTTCACTCCTCTGGTGGCTGCAAATGCCTCGCCTTCTGGAGGGCCGTAGGTTTGGGATTCAGGACTGGATCCTTCTAACCATGGATGCAAGCCTCAGGGGTTGGGGCGCAGTCACTTAGGGGGAAACCTTCCAAGGAAGGTGGTCAAGTCTGGACTCCATTCTTCCAATAAACATTCTGGAACTACGAGCCGTATACAACGGTCTCCTTCAAGTGGCGCACCTCCTGCGACATCAGGCCATTCAAGTACAGTCGGACAATGTAACGAGGGTGGCCTACATAAACCGACAGGGAGTGACAAAGAGCAGGGCTGCTATGTCAGAGGTAACAATAATCCTTTTCTGGGCAGATTAACACGCAGTGGCGTTGTCATCAATATTCCTTCCAGGAGTGGACAACTGGGAAGTGGACTTCCTCAGCAGACACGATCTCCATCCAGGAGAATGGGGCCTCCATCCAGAGATGTTCACAGATGTGACCAGTCGCTGGGGCGTGCCTCAAATAGACATGATGGCCTCACGTCTCAACAAGAAATTCGGAGGTACTGTTCTAGGTCGAGAGACCCACAAGCAGTGGCTGTGGATTCCCTGGTAACTCCATGGGTGTTCAGGTCAGTGTATGTGTTCCCTCCACTTCCACTTATTCCAAGAATTCTAAAACTCATAAAGAGAACAAGGGTTCAGGCAATTCTGGTTGCTCCGGACTGGCCAAGGCGAGCTTGGTACGCGGATCTTCTGGATTTACTGATGGAGGATCCAAGGCCCCTTCCTCTTTGCGAGGATCTTCTGCAACAGGGGCCTTTCGCTTATCAAGACTTACTTGCGGCTATGTTTGACGGCATGGAGGTTGAATGCCAGATCTTAGCCCAGAAGGGTATTCCGAGCAAGGTTATTCCTACCCTGATACAGGCTAGGAAAGGAGTAACGTCTAAACATTATTATCGCTTTTGGAAAAAAAATATGTGTCTTGGTGTGAATCCAAGAAGTTTCCTACGGTGCAGTTTCAGTTTGGACGGTTTCTCCTCTTCCTGCAAACAGGTGTGAATATGGGCCTGCGGTTGGGATCCATAAAGGTCCAGATTTCGGCTTTATCCATTTTCTTCCAGAAACAATTGGCTACCCTCCCTGAGGTTAAGACTTTTCTGAAATGGGTTCTGCACATCCAACTTCCCTTTGTGGCGCCGACGGCACTCTGGGATCTCAACGTGGTGTCGCATTTCCTGCAATAGGATTGGTTTGATCCTCTACAGGAGGCTGAGGTCAAGTTTCCCACGTGGAAGGCTGTCACTTTTTGTCCTTAGCTTCTGCTCGACGTGTGTCAGAATTGGGGGCTTTGTCCTGTAAAAGCCCCTACTTAATGTTCCATGAAGATAGAGCTGAGCTCAGGACGCGTCAGCAGTTCCTTTCCAAAGGTTGTGTCGGTTTTTCATATCAACCAAACTATTGTGGTGCCAGTAGCTACTGACTTCTCAATTGCGGCAAAGTCCTTGGATGTTGTGAGGGCTTTGAAGGTCTATGTGTAGAGGACTGCTCGTCACAGAAAATCGGACTCTGTTTGTCCTGTATGATCCCAAAAGACTTGGGTGTGCTGCTTCTAAGCAAATGATCACTCGCTGGATCAGGTTCACTATCCAGCATGTGTATTCTACGGCAGGCTTGCCGTGTCCAAAATCTGTTAAGGCCCACTCTACTCGTAAGGTGGGTTCTTCCTGGGCGGCTGCCCGGGGTGTCTCGGCTTTGCAGCTTTGCCGAGCGGCTGGCATGGTCTGGGTCGAACACGTTTGCTAAGTTCTACAAGTTCGATACTTTGGCCTCTGAGGACCTGGAGTGTGGTCAATCAGTTCTGTAGGAGCCTCCGCGCTCTTTCTCCCGTTCTGGGAGCTATGGTACTAATGTGGACCCCAGCATACTCTAGGACGTAGGAGAACATAGGATTTTAATTACCTACCGGTAAATCCTTTTCTTGTAGTCCGTAGAGGATGCTGGGCGCCCGCCCAGCGCTTCGTAATCCTGCAGTGGTTACTTAGTTCAGTACTGCTTAGTACTTGGTTAAGTACTGTTTTGTTACTCGGTGAAGTAATCTTGTTCAGCCGTTGCTGAGTTTTCAAGCTGGTTAGCTTGGTTTGCCTTGTATGTGAGCTGGTGTGAATCTTGCCACTATCTGTGTAAAATCCTTGTCTCAAAGTTGTCCGTCTCCTCGGGCACAGTTTCTAGACTTAGCCTGGTAGGAGGGGCATAGAGGGAGGAGCCAGCCCACACTCTCAAACTCTTAAAGTGCCAATGGCTCCTAGTGGACCCGACTATTCACCGGCACTAATGTGGACCCCAGCATCATCTACGGACTACGAGAAAAGGATTTAAAATCCTATTTTTCTGATGTGCACATTAGCACACATCATTTTTTATTACATATACACCTAAATCAGATGGCTTTATGAAGATCTCCTTTTTCATCATTTGGTTTTGTGTTTTTCTTTTACTTACAGTTAGATACCAAAACAAACAATATACATGTTCCATATTCTGTTTTTATTCTACTAGTTATAGCTTATATCACAAGCTACAGCACAGAAATGAGGAAGTGTGTTATATGTGTGGTAACTGATTGCAGAGTGTGGTCTAGATTTAGTAAGTGGTGGCTTTTAACCATCTGTGCTGAAGCCTGGATATCACTAAAACCTGCACTGTTGGTGTGCCTTGAGGACCGCGTTTGGGAATGCCTGGCATAGTGTGTACCCACCTTTAATTAGTTTTGGCTTGCAAAAGTTTTTACCTTTATTCATTTACCTTGTGATATACAGAAAATAATTTACTGAAAGTAAAATATTTATTCTATTGTTTTTTATTTAAAAAAAAATATATATGTATATTTAAATTATGGTTATGTTTTTCAAACAGCATGAAAATACATCACTGAATTCACAGATTTCTTCCTATGTGAAAGAACTTGAAATAACTAAAGAAAAACTCAATACTCTGGAGCAGGTCTGGGAGCACGTAGGTGCATTAGGTATGTACAGCTGATTCTCTTGCAGACTATTTTTTTCCATATCTGGACACCATTTTATAATTTAACGATAAGGGCCACTATTGAGAACCCCTTCTGCATGCTCTTGTGAAACAAAAAGGAGAACATGAGGCCAGTTACCAAAATATTGATAAAAGCATTCAGCCCACATAAATTACTATTAGCTTTTATTTTGTAGGTGCCACAATATGTACCCAGTGCTGCACATGGGGTAAAATAACATATACAATACAGGATGTGATTTTGAATTTTGGATAAGGGATACTCAACCTGTAGTATAAATACAATGCGGAGTAGGCAGTTGTAAGTTGCAGAAAAAGGCCCGTAGCCATAATATTGATGAGTAAATAGCATCAAAGTCTCTGTAGGGGAGAAAGAGATAAGGGACCAGAAGCAATGGTAGTAAAGATAGAGCAAACATGTCCATTCTAAAGGGGGGTACACACCTAGAGATGTGTGCTGAGCGATCTATCACAGACCGCTCAGCACACATCTCTCCCCCCCGCTCAGCACACACACAGCGCGATGTGTGCTGAGCGAGGGGGGGCGCTCACTTCACACAGCGCTGAAGTGAGCGACCTGCTAGATTGAGCAGACAGCGCATCGCTATCGCCGGTGCTAGATTGCTCAATCGCTGCGGGCATACACACAGAGAGATCTGTGCTTAACTTCTAAGCAATCTAGTCAGATTGCTTAGAAATTAAGCACAGGTCTCTCCGTGTGTACCCTCCTTAAGGGATGGTTGAAAAGTTGGATGGTGATTAACAGAGGAGATAAAGAGTGCTCCCAGGTTTTTGTGTAAAGGTGTATTTTTAAGATATGTTTAAAGCTGGGAAAGTAAAAAGATATGTAAGTGCGCAGTCAGCAGCAGCTGGTAAGGGGATGGTCAGATCCCCGAATATAATAGAAATAAAACACAGAATACCAGCGCTGGCTGTAAGGATTATAAAAAGACGGTTTGCTGAATAAAATAACAATTTATTGTACCATTAAAAAACCAAGAATAAAATCCTGTTATTATTCTTAATAACACTTTTGATTATAAATTCCCCCTTGGTATAATCACTTTTATATCCACTCTCCTCTGGGACATATATCGTTACGGCTAGGACAGTCTCCAGATGGCATTCACTGTAGCAAAAGATAGTTACCAGTTCCACAATGGATGTATAGGATGGCACCAGCTTTAGGAAGAGTTCATTGCTAGCTGTGTTTGTGGATCCGATCTTTTGTCTTTGTTTGGAAAAAACTTCCCAGTGATAGGAGCAATGTCCAATTGGTGCCGAAGATGTCAAAGTCCCAATAATAACGGAGAGTGATGCCCAGGTGGGTAAACAGGCTCAACGCGTTTCGCTGGCAACAGGGTGATCCAGCTTCCTCATCTTCAGATTTGAATGTCAAAGAAATGAAGTTGGAGGTGTAGGTGGCGGAGGAATAATTAAGGGCTTGTGATGGTGTGGGATTTTATCTGAGGGGGATTGGGAGCCAGTGAAGGAGGTTGCAAAACAAGAGGGGCAGATACTGTATGGTTAGACAGGAAAATAACATGTGCAGCATCGGTTAGGATAGATTGAAGTGGGAAGAGGTGATAAAGAATGAGTCCAGAGTAGAGGAGATTACAGTAATCAAGATGGGGATGATGTTTTACAGTTGTGGCAACATCTCAAATGAGGAAGAGACAAATCCTGGAGCCACTACGGAGGTAGAAGCCACAGGGCCAAGTGGTGGTCTGTTGCCTAGAGTTAAGGTGAGAGCAGAATGCAGGATTATACATGGAAAGTTGACAATAGGGTAAAAAAGAGAAGCTGATGTCAGCTGAGAGAGATCGTGGGAGGTGAAAGGACCCTGCAGGGGGGGGCATAACGTGTTTGTTCTTGTCCTTGTTAAGTTTCAGGAAGTATAGGGACATCCAGATAGAGGTGGCAGAAAGGCAGTTAGAATAGTAGATGGAGAGAGAGACTGGTCCGGGAAGGAGAGTTTGCATTGAGTGTCAGCAGCTTACAGTACATACGTCATTGGAGGTTGAAGTAGCTGAGTAGATTTCCATGTTAGTATGTACAGAAGAGAAGATGGCCAATGAGGGCACTCTTGGCGGGCATCTACAGGTACTGGAAATGATGGGGAGGTGAAATTAGAAATCATAAAGCTGCAAAGGCCGATTGAGGGGAGGATGGTCAGGAATGTCAAAGGCAGCAAGACAGATCATGGTGGTTGAGGTAGAAGTGAACCTTTGACAGTCATTGTTGACCATGAGTAGTGTAATAGAAATGGTAGAAGCCAGATTAAAGAGGGTCAAGAAGGGAATGAGTGCAGTTTTCAACAAAATTTGCTATCTGGGTGGCATCAAGAAGTAGCCGGTGGAGGCCTTCACAATAATGAAATGTTGAAACCCTGACCTAATATAGTATATATTTAAGATGAACATTTTATATATTAATTCCCATCTTTTTTAGAAGCCCAGTCGTCTGCAGCTTTTTCATAATTAATGTCTGTAGGATCTGGTTCCTTTTAGTGAAATCAGCATCAGATGTTTAGTGTGCTCTGCTTCATGTGATTTATTTACACAGGTTTTAAATTGGTTTAGAGTAGAAAATCCTATTTCACATTCGGCTACAGGTAAAGTCTGTCCAATAGCAGCTAGTTTTGCTACATTTTAGAAAATATTTTTTCTCTTACGTCCTAGAGGATGCTGGGGTCCATTTTAGTACCATGTGGTGAAGTCGGTTCCGCAGGAGCCTTCGGCACTTTAAGACTTTTCAACTAGTGTGAACTGGCTCCTCCCTCTATGCCCCTCCTCCGGACCTCAGTTTAGAATATGCGCCCAGGAGACTGGATGCACTCTAGTGGGGCTCTACAGAGCTTTGCTAGTAAAGACTTTGTTAGTTTTTTTTTTTGTTTTACAGAGAAGCTGCTGGCAAGGACCATGGGGAATAGCGGCTCCGCAGGAGACTGGGCACAACTAAAAGAAAGCTTTTGGTCTACCTGGTGTGCACTGGCTCCTCCCTCTATGACCCTCCTCCAGACCTCAGTTAGGATACTGTGCCCGGAAGAGCTGACACAATAAGGAAGGATTTTGAATCCCGGGTAAGACTCATACCAGCCACACCGTATAACTCGTGATACTATACCCAGTTAACAGTATGAACAATAACTGAGCCTCTCAACAGATGGCTCAACAATAACCCTTTAGTTAAACAATAACTATATACAAGTATTGCAGACAATCCGCACTTGGGATGGGCGCCCAGCATCCACTACGGACTACGAGAAATAGATTTACCGGTGAGTAAAATCTTATTTTCTCTGACGTCCTAAGTGGATGCTGGGACTCCGTAAGGACCATGGGGATTATACCAAAGCTCCCAAACGGGCGGGAGAGTGCGGATGACTCAGCAGCACCAAACTCTAGGTCCTCCTCAGCCAGGGTGTCAAACTTGTAGAATTTAGCAAATGTGTTTGACCCCGACCAAGTAGCTGCTCGGCAAAGTTGTAGAGCCGAGACCCCTCGGGCAGCCGCCCAAGAGCCCACCTTCCTCGTGGAATGGGCTTTCACTGATTTAGGATGCGGACTTAGGGGGGGAGATTAGAACCAACTTCTCAATTAGTTTAATGGTTCTAGTCTCTGCTGACAGGACACCATTAGCTCCTGAGGGAACTGAACACAGCTCATCCATGGCTCACGGTTCACTCCCACAGCACTGCCGCCACCCCCTAACAGAGCCAGAAGACAGGTGAGTATTCACCGGAGTCCGGCAGAGCGGTCCTCCGGTCATCATGGCGGCTCATTAAGGTACCAGCGCGCTATGTCTCTCACTGGGTGCAGAGCGCGCGGGGGGGGGGGGGGGCGCGCTCTGAGTGACATGTTACCTCTCTGCTGGCTTAAATACTGTACACAAATAAATATATATATATATATATATATATATATATATATATAGCAAGCAGATGTTCTTGTTGGAGATGGATAAATGTCGGTCCAATCCCTCTATTTAAAGAACAGGCGGCACTCCAGGGTCTTAGTGAAATATATACGTGTATTGAAAAAAATCAATAAGAAGAGTGGCACATTGCGCCGACGTTTCAGCGCCGCGCAGGGCGCCAAAAGATTTTTGTTTTGTAACACTTGCACACAGCCTTGAAAAAAGCGCCCTGCGCGGCGCTGAAACGTCGGCGCAATGTGCCACTCTTCTTATTGATTTTTTTCAATACACGTATATATTTCACTAAGACCCTGGAGTGCCGCCTGTTCTTTAAATAGAGGGATTGGACCGACATTTATCCATCTCCAACAAGAACATCTGCTTGCTACACATTGATCCTGTGGAAGGCACCGGGGCAGTTGTGGACTTTATTGAGTGCCAACCTTACCAGTTCCATATATATATATATATATATATATATATATATATATATATATATATATATATACACACATGCACAGAGAGGCGGCACTCACGGCTGGCAGTTTTCAAAGACAAAAGACGCCACGCAGGGGGCTTGTTTCACGTTTCAATTCAATAGAATTTTCGTCAGGATACACATACACCATCAAAAAAGCTTACCTTATATCCCCTCACCAAATGTGTACAGGTGTGTTCGCCGCCGGGACCCGGCTCCCCGGCCGCGTCACTCACAGATGACGTCATCGCGCCAAACGGCGCACGTCAGCATCACCATCACCATGGACACCCGAGATGTATATACAACAAAGGGGAGGGGAATACAGCAGCTACAAAGATAAAATCATTCAAAGGCATATATAATATATATACAATGTATGTAAATAAGTAGTACACATACTATCCCATTACTTAAACTAATTAAGATTAGTAGTGTCAAAAGCAGATAACACATAATTAGTCACAATCATTAGGGGACCATAGGCTAGTTAAAGCAAGATAACGATATCATTTCATTTAAACCTCTAGGATACACCGTATCCAAACGGTGAATCCAACGAGATTCACAATGTAACAGAGCCGATCCGCGATCCCCGCCCCGTAAACGAGGCGGGATGTGATCGATCATACGGTACTTTAGACTGACTAAATTGTGGCGTGCCTCTAAGAAGTGGCGTGCCACCGGTTGGTCACTGGTACCTTTGTTAAGTGCCAGTCGTATAGCTGACCTGTGGGCCGTCATACGCTCTTTAAACTTGCGGGTCGTTTTGCCCACATAAGCAAGGCCACAAGGGCACACGATCTGATAAACCACGTATGACGATTCGCAGGTGAGATGATGCTGAATCTGGTACTTTTTACCTGTGCGCGGATGATAAAATGTTTCACCCGTAAGCAAAAACTTACATGTAGTGCAACTGCATTTAAAACAACCATTCTTTTTCTGTTGCAAAAAACCAGTACGGGGTACCCCTCTACCCGAAATGTCGGTCCTCACTAGTATATCTTTAAGGTTTCTGGCACGTCTATAACATGGCATTAACCTCGTATCACTCAATCCCAAATCCTCATCTGATTGGATAAGGTTCCAGTGTTTCTTTGCAATGTTTTTAATCTTATTTGAGGATGTATTAAATGTGTTAACCCAAGGCAGTAACAACGAGGAATTATCCTTCTGTTGTGTATATATATAATGTCTCCCCACTCGTGGGGAACCCTGGGGAGGCCAGTAAAATAATTCCCCTGCCTCAGGGGAAATACGCCATTTTAGGGGGCAGAGCTTCTCCTCAGGCTGTTCTGCTCACTCAGTGCCATTTTCTTCCTGCAGACGCTGCTGAGAGGATCCACGCAGCGCTTCTCTGGAAATACAAGTACACTGTTCAGGGAAGGAGCTTATAATTATTAATAATATAAATCAGCGTTGTAAGTGTGATTTACACATTTCTAATTTACAGCTGAGTGTGAGCTGACAAAGCCCCTTGTGTTCCTCTACTGGGCCTTACTGTGGGTCTGTCCCCGTTAGCTCCTGTGTGTAAGGGGGCTGTGTGTGTGTGTCACTGTACACATGTGTGTCATGTCTGACGGGGGGGGGGAGAGAGGGAGAGAGAGTCTGTCCTCTCCGGAGGAACCTATTATGGATGCACAAGTGGGTACTGTAATGGCTCTTCCATCCCAGAAGGAGCCAGAGTGGGTGAAAAGATTGCAGAGTAATATTTCTATCTTAGCGCACAAGTTTTCTGACTCTGAATAGCAGAGGAGACAGTCTGTAGAGGATGCCCTGTTTAATGATTCTTCAGGGTCATCTACAAAAGTCCCCTCAGGTTCCCAAAAACAGTCCCTTGCACAGATTATGAAGGGGGACACTGACACGGATTCCGACACGGATGACACAGGGGATTTAAGTGGGGTAGACCCCAAGTTGGCTAAAAGCATTCAACGTATGATTGTTGCTATTAAAGAGGTGTTAGAGTTTCCTGATAGTACTCCTACACCTGAGGAAAAGGACTATTTTAGACTAAATAAAAAACAAGAAATAACTTTTCCTCCGTCTAAACCTCTGAATGATTTCTTTGAGGAAGCCTGGTCTTATCCTGAGAAGAAATCTACTATTCCCAAACGCTTACGGGTTGCATATCCTTTCCCTGAGGAATATAGGAAAAGGTGGGAGACACCTACAGTGGTAGACACCTCAGTCTCTAGACTTTCTAAGAAAATAACGTTGCCTGCCCCTGGGTCAGCGTCTATTAAGGACCCGGCTGACCGTAAGTTGGAAACTATTTTTAACTCTTTATTTTCTGCGAATGGTACCATTCTCAGGCCCGCCATTGCTAGTGCATGGGTGGGTAATGCGGTAGCGAAGTGGGCAGACAACTTAATGGTTAATATTGATACTGTGGATAGAGATTAAGTTCTCCTCACCCTTGGCCACATCAAGGATGCGGAGGGATATTTTGTTGAAGCTATGAAGCATGTGGGTTTGCTAAGTTCCAGAGCCACCGCCATGGCGGTATCAGGGCGTAGAGCTTTATGGGTTCGTCACTGGAATGCTGATGCTGAATCAAAAAGGAATATAGAGACGCTCCCTTATAATGGGGAGGCCCTTTTTGGTGACAAGTTGGATGCCCTGATATCCACAACTACTTCAGGAAAATCTAAATTTTTACCTTCTGCGTATGTTCCCCCTAAGAAAAGGGTATCATTCTAACACCATGCAGTCCTTTCGGCCCAACAGGTACAAAAAGGGTGAAAGGCAACTCCTTGTTTGCAGGCAGAGGTCGCGGTACAGGAAGAAAACCTACTACGCCCGCTACTTCACAAGAACAGAAACCAGCAGCTGTTGCTGCTGCAAAGTCCTCAGCATGACGCTGGGGCTCCCTTGCGGGAGGAGGGCTGGGTGAGGGCTCGCTTACTGTTTTTCAGTCAACTTTCTTTCCGAACTGGACCCTTGGGTGTTACATATTGTTTCCCAGGGTTACAGGTTGGAATTCCAAGAACTTCCCCCTTGCTGATTTCTCAAATCAACCTTGCCAGTTTCGGTACAAGACAGAACAAAGGTATTGGACACAATACAAAAATTGTGTCAAGACAAGGTACTGTAATTTCCTTGGTTCCCGAATTACAACGGAAAAAAGGTTTTTATTCAAGCCTCTTTGTGGTCCCGAAGCCGGACGGCTCGGTCAGACCAATTCTGAACCTGAAGTCTCTAAATCTATTTCTAAAACAATTCAAGTTCAAGATGGAGTCCCTGAGAGCGGTGATCTCCAGCTTGAAGGAGAAGGAATTTATGGCGTCAGTGGACATCAAGGATGCTTATCTACATGTTCCCATCTACCCTCCACATCAGGCATACCTGAGGTTTGTGGTACAGGACTGTCATTACCAATTCCAAACATTACCTTTCGGTCTCTCCATGGCCCCAAGGGCATTCACCAAGGTGATGGCGGAGATGATGGTACTTCTTCACAAAAAAGGAGTCAACATAATTCCTTACCTGGGTAATCTCCTCATAAAAGCGAGGTCCAGGGAGAAGCTAGTACAAGACATTACTCTATATCTGTCGGTGCTTCAACAACACGGATGAATCCTGAATTTTCCAATATCTCAGTTGGAACCGACAACGAGACTATCATTTCTGGGATGGTACTGGACACCGAGGGAGAGAGAGTTTTCCTTCCAATGGAGAAAGCGCTACAAATCCAGGAAATGGTAAAACAAATTCTGAAACCTGCACGAGTGTCTGTTCACCAATGCATTCGCCTGCTGGGAAAGATGGTAACGGCCTACGAGGCCCTACAATTTGGCCGTTTCCATGCCAGGATTTTCCAGTGGGATCTCTTAGACCAGTGGTCCAGATCACACCTTCAGATGCATCAGAAGATAATTCTGTCAACAAGAATCAGGATTTCACTTCTGTGGTTGCTGCAATCATCTCGCCTATTGGAGGGCCGCAGGTTCGGGATTCAAGATTGGGTCCTAGTGACCACGGATGCAAGCCTCCGCGGTTGGGGAGCAGTCACGAGAGGAGAAAGCTTTCAAGGAAGGTGGTCAAGTCAGGAGACGCTTCTTCATATAAACATTCTGGAGTTAAGAGCAGTGTACAACTGCCTTCAACAAGCAACACATCTTCTCCACGATCTACCCATACAGATCCAGTCGGACAATGTGACAGCAGTGGCTCACATCAACCGTCAAGGAGGAACAAAAAGCAGAGCTGCGATGGCGGAGGTAACAAAGATACTTCTCTGGGCAGAAAGACATGCAAGAGCTCTGTCAGCAATATTCATTCGAGGAGTGGACAACTGGGAAGCAGACTTCCTTATCAGACACGATCTCCATCCAGGAGAATGAGGCCTGCACCAAGAGGTCTTTGCAGACCTGTCAAGACGTTGAGGCATCCCTCAAGTAGACATGATGGCGTCTCGTCTCAACAAGAAACTTCCGACATACTGTTCCAGGTCAAGAGACCCACAGGCTGTGGCGGTGGATGCTCTGGTAACCCAGTGGGTGTTCCGGTCAGTGTATCTGTTCCCTCCACTTCCTCTAATTCCAAGGGTTCTCAAGCTGATCAGAATAACGAAGGTTCGGGCGATTCTCATCGCGCCAGACTGGCCAAGGAGGGCTTGGTATCCAGTTCTTCAGGAGTTGCTCTTGGAGGATCCTTGGGCCCTTCCTCTTCACGAGGACCTACTTCAGCAAGGCCCGTTAGTTTATCAAGACTTACCGCGGCTACATTTGACGGCATGGCTGTTGAACGCCAGATCCTAGCGCGTAAGGGTATTCCTAAGGCAGTCATCCCCACCCGTATTCTGGCTAGAAAGGGGGTAAAGTCCAAACATTACCATCGAATATGGAGAAAATATATCTCCTGGTGTGAATCCAGGAAATCTCCTACAGTGGATTTTAAATAGGGACGGCTTCTCCTTTTTCTGCAGGCAGGGGTGGATGCTGGTTTGCGACTAGGGTCCATCAAGGTCCAAATTTCAGCTTTGTCCATTTTCTTCCAGAAACAATTGGCTTCTCTTCCTGAGTTTCAGACATTTGTTAAAGGTGTTTTGCGCATCCAACCTCCTTTTGTGCCGCCTGCGGCACCATGGGCTCTTAATGTGGTGTTGCAGTTCCTAAAATCGGACTGGTTTGAACCCCTACAGGAGGTAGAGTTAAAGTTTCTCACCTGGAAAGTGATCATGCTGTTGGCCTTGGCATCAGGCAGATGTGTGTCTGAATTAGGAGCTCTTTCTCATAAGGGTCCTTATTTGATTTTTCATGAAAATAGAGCTGAAATGCGGACGCATCAGCATTTTCTTCCTAAGGTTGTGTCTTCATTCCATATTAACCAACCTGTGATGATGCCAGTGGCTTCTGACACCTCAGCCGTTCCCAAGTCTTTGGATATCGTCAGGGCTCTGGAGATTTATGTGTCAAGAACGGCTAGATTACGGAAAACAGAGGCCTTGTTTGTCCTTTATGACCCCACAAAAATTGGGCTTCCGGCTTCTAAGCAGACTATTGCTCCCTGGATCCGGGGTACGATTCAGCACGCTCATTCTAAGGCAGGATTGCCGATACCGACTTCGGTAAAGGCCCACTACACGAGGAAAGTGGGTTCATCCTGGGTGGCTGCCCGGGGTGTCTCTGCATTACATATTTGCAGAGTAGCTACTTGGTCAGGTGCAAACACGTTTGCCAAGTTCTACAAGTTTGACACCTTGGCGGCTGACGACCTTCAGTTTGGTCAGTCAGTGTTGCAGGAACATTAGCACTTTCCCGCCCGTACTGGGAGCTTTGGTACATCCCCATGGTACTAAAATGGACCCCAGCATCCTCTAGGACGTAAGAGAAAACAGGATTTTGATACCTACCGGTAAATCCTTTTCTCCTAGTCCGTAGAGGATGCGGGGTGCCCGCCCAGTGCTCAATTTTCCTGCAGAATTTTGATAACAGTTCTTACACAAGTGTTGTGTTTGTTTTTTACAGAGGTTGTCTGTATTGTTGTACATGAACGTTAGCATGGGTTATGTTATGGCCATGTTAGGAGGCATGTCTGTAGAGTGTGGGCTGGTGTGAATCTCGCTCTAGTTAATGTAAATCCTTCTCTCAAAGTTTCCGTCTCCTCGGGCACAGTTCCTAAGCTGAGGTCTGGAGGAGGGGCATAGAGGGAGGAGCCAGTTCACACAGTTGAAAAGTCTTAAAGTGCCGAAGGCTCCTGCGGAACAGTCTATACCCCATGGTACTAAAATGGACCCCAGCATCCTCTACGGACTAGGAGAAAAAGTATTACCGGTAGGTATCAAAATCCTGTTTTTGAGCTCAGTTGTCGAAAATGTGTGCCTTGTTTGTTTTGAAACTAGATTTGTGTAGGACTCTAGTTCAAACTATTTTTATGCAATTGCCCATTCTACGTTATTATTTTCATAGTTTAAGATCTCAGGACTTCCTCTTTTAGAAAAATTACCAAAAAGAATCTCACAAGCCTCATGTTGATCATGGCTGTCTGTACTGAAAACTCTTGAACAGGATATGATTAGCATATCTGGAAATCTTCCTTCTGTGTGCTTTAGAACTGTGTCTATGTATTTACAATACATATTTGTCTTAAAAGCAGTAGTATAAGCACCAGAACAATTTATTTTGAATGTCTGACCATTCTCCAGCAAGATGTGGATGGAGTTTTTTTTAAAATGAGTAGCAGGCGTGTGTTTGAGTTCCACAATGAGATAGGGCAGAGATGTAGGAGGAGAACATTAATGTGTGGATGTAGTCAATATGACTTTGTAACTTCCTTGTGTACCTTTCAGCTTTCATGGAGCAATTTCTGAAGGTAACAAATGAGTTTGGAGAGTCAGGATTAGGGTGTAGACCGACAGAATTTAGGGTGATAAGTGGTGCTAGAATGTTCTGGGCCAAATCCAAATATGAATATATACAAATATATCTGGTTTCAGCAATGTAAAAATGGATGCTGCAAGGGTACCAGATTGAAAGCCAATTTATACAAGTGAAATATCTATGTAGAACATAAAGATAGGTGACCTGTTCTAGTGACAAAGAGGTAAATTATATGTAAATGTCCTCTTCAGACATTATTTATGAAAATGTATAAATCAGTGTATAATCTGAATGCATTACGTGGTAGATAAAGTGTATTATTGCGCTTACACTGTATAGGATGAAACGATTCTATATATGGAGTTCTCATGTAGTCAAAGGTATGGAACACTGAGTCATAAGGGAATGACCCCTTAAAAGATGCAACTATAAAAAAGAATAATACAATAGTGCAGATATGCTAGTAAAACTTGAGATTTCCTTTAATATTCTGTAAGTTCAACTCACAAACGTAGGTTTATAAAGGGCGTATCACAATTGAGATGGTTCACAGCTAGAAGTAACCAAGCGAATCCAAAATACTTTCTTGTGACAAGATGAAGAAAAACTGTAATGGAAGAAAAGTGCAATAGTGCAAAACCGGATGTGCAAATAAACAAATTTAATTAGCACCAAATGCACTCACAAACAAAGATTTAAAAAAAGCTTGTAATAAAAGACTGGATGGAGGGAGCCACATATACTTATCGACTGATAAGTTCCACAATTGTGACGCTTCTGAGGAAGAACCCGTTGGTTCGAAATGCATTAAGCAGCTGTGGCTATTCTGGAACTGTTTGGAATCGGAGCACCTTTGAAAGAAACCCCCCTGAGTATCCGGGACCCTGTGGGAAATGTGTTTATTTGCACATCCGGTTTTGCACTATTGCACTTTTCTTCCATTACAGTTTTTCTTCATCTTGTCACAAGAAAGTATTTTGGATTCGCTTGGTTACTTCTAGCTGTGAACCATCTCAATTGTGATACGCCCTTTATAAACCTACGTTTGTGAGTTGAATTTACAGAATATTAAAGGAAATCTCATGTTTTACTAGCATATCTGCACTATTGTATTATTCTTTTTTATAGTTGCATCTTTTAAGGGCTCATTCCCTTATGACTCAGTGTTCCATACCTTTGACTACATAAGAACTCCATATATAGAATCGTTTCATCCTATACAGTGTAAGCGCAATAATACACTTTATCTACCACGTACTGTATTTCTTTGAAAATTTGGTGATTTTTTCTTTAAGTGTATATGCTGCTTTTTTAATACTGAATGCATTAGCAGTGCTTTTTGCATCCCTCAGAATTATGTGTTGTAGGACTATATACTTTAGATTTATATTTGAGCCATACTGGGGGGAATTTATTTAGCTGCGGTAATTTACCGTGGGCTAATTGATCCCCCAGGACTGTTAGCCCTGAATGGAGGCTGCAGTTAACGGGGCTTCTTTTTCCTCTCTGAGTAGACCCGAAAAGAAATCCACAATAAATAGTCTATTGGGTGCCCAAACTGTGTTAACACATAGGTTCGGGAACTTATCGCAGATTATGTGTGTAAATGCTCTGTAGTGAGGTAATTTACGGGCTGAAATTAAATAGTCCCGGGCATTAAAGCCAGAGGCTACAGGGGGGTACACACGGAGAGATCCGTACTTAAAATCTAAGCAATCTTGCTAGATTGCTTAGATTTTAAGCACGGATCTGCCGTGTGTATGCCCTCCAGCGATAGCGATGCGCGGCCCCGCGCATCGCTATCGCCGATGCTAGATTGAGCTGCATGCAGGCTCAATCTAGCGGGTCGCTCACTTCACCGTTGTGTGAAGTGAGCGGCCCCCCGTCGGCTTTCCCCCTCGCTCAGCACATCGCGCTGTGCTGAGCGGGGTGAGAGATGTGTGCTGAGCGGTCTGTGTTAAGATCGCTCAGCACACATCTCTCCCGTGAGTACCCCCCTTACCACCTTTTTTAACACCCTATCAATTACCAGGTTTAATTTAATTTTCCCCTATGTTTGCTAAACAAGGGCCTTATTCAGGTTTGTTAGCAAACCAAAAAATACACTAATATGCAAAACAATGTTGCACTGCAGATTGGGCAGATGTAACATTTGCACAGAGATTTAGATATGGTGGGGGGTGTTCAAACTGAAATCTTAATCGCAATGTAAAATTAAAGCAACCAGTATTTACCCTGCACATAAACAATATAATCCGCCCAAATCTAACTCTGCACATTTCACATCTGCCCCACCTTCAGCACAACGTGGTATTGTCCATTATTATCTTTTTTTATGTTTTGCTAACAAACCTGAATAACCCCTCCATATGTGGTAACTGTTCAGTGGATTGGAAACACAGATGCTTTGTTGGGTAAAAAGAAGAAAAAAATGCAACTATTGATTATACTCTTGGAATTACTAACCTGTTATTTAATTAGTTATGGAAGTACAGGCTGTAAATGGAGCTTCTGATAAAAGTTGAGCCTCAGATTCTTCAGTTGTACATTTAAAACACTATGGGGCATATGTATTAACCTGGAGAAGGCATATGGAAGTGATAAACCAGTGATAATTGCAAGGTGATACATGCACCAGCCAATCAGCTCCAATATGTAAATTAACAGTTAGGAGCTCATTGGCTGGCTGGTGCGTTTATCACCTTGCATTTATCACTGGTTTATCACTTCCTTATGCCATCTCCAGGTTAATACATCTGCCCCAATTTTAATTACCTCTTGTTTTGAGTTCCTTCCAGGCCATAGTCAGATGAACCTAATAGAGTGGTCATCTTATGTTATAACAAGCAATGAAGTGTGAACTAAATTCCCCTAATACATTATGGGCTAAATGTATGAAGCAGTGATAAGTGTGGAGAAGTGAGCCAGTGGAGAAGTTGCCCATGGCAACCAATCAGCATTGAAGTAACAGTTCTAATTTGCATACTATACAATTGTACGTACCAGCTGATTGGTTGTCAAGGGCAACTTCTCCATAGGCTCACTTCTCCTATCTTTTCACTGCTTCATGAATAGACCCCTATATGTAAGAATAACAAATAAATTGAATTGAGGCCATCTCTGCATAGGCCACTTTGTTTGAGATGTCTACAATAACTGATATGCTGATATTGGGGTATATTCCATGCTTACTCTCTTTAATTTTTGATAATATTATTCTTGGCTCAGAGCAATGTGAGTAGTTCTGTTTTGCAATTCATTATCGTGGTAACCTAAAAAGCATATCCTTAAGAAGTTGCCACAAAATCATTTGGATTAGATTGATTGTGCATGCCTGAATATAGTCGTCCTACCTTTTTACCAATGCCTCTTTCTCTAGCATCCATAAGGGATATTGGGGAGACTTAGTACGATGTGGTATAGACGGGGTCCAAAGGAGTCGGTGCACTTTACATTTCTTCACTGGGTGTGCTGCTACTCCCTTCTATGCCCCCCTCCCACAAGTCAGTTTAGAAAAAAGTGCCCTCATAAGAGGATGCACATCTCTGCAGCTCCAGAGAGTTTTCTTCAATTTCTTTTAAACTTTTATTATTTTCGGTATGCTGTCTGGGCAAGAGCATACATGCACCGTGGGAGTTAGGGGGAGGACGTTCACCGGCCTTGCAAGGTGTCAGAGCCGCTTCCCCGCTGCAGGACCACCTGGTCCTTAGAGGTAGTTTGTTCAGCGGGGCACTGTGCCTTAGCTGTCACAATCGCAGCACGCCGCACACCCTAACAAATGCCTGAAGGTGACATGGTGCGGCTAAACGCGGGCATGGCATATGGGACCCTCCTGGGGGGGGGACCCGGTAGAGCCCCCCGTGTAAACTGGCTAGCGGTGGCTTAAACTACAGTATGTGATGTTTTTAAGCAAACTAGGAGACATTGGCAGTATAAAAATCTATGTAGGGGGGGCGGAGCTACCTCAGAGCGGGACCAGCAAAATTTTGGCGCCTTCCTCTGCTTAATGCAGCAGCAGCAAGTACACACAACTCTTCCTGACTCAAAAGACATGCTGGAAAACTGGTACAGGGTGTAGCAAAGGGGGAGAGCCACTATTATACACAACCTGTGTCCTATACAGGACAGAAATCATTAGCGTTTCACTGTGATATAGTAAGCTGACAGCCTCACTGGGGCTGTATAGCTGGGTTGTGCTGGTCTTCTCTCTCTGTCTCCTCTCACATACAGTAAGGGCAGGCTTGCTAAGTGTTACTGTCTGTGTGTATGTCATTGTGATTACTGTAAACATGGGTAAACACAAACTATGCAGTGTATGCCACACCAGATTCTATCCCTTATCATCTGATTCTGTTTCATGTGAACAATGCAGCCAATCTTCACAGCTTAGTGAAGGTGCTGGGAGAGAGGGACCAGAGCCATCCTGGTTAGGGGCTCTTAAGACTATGATGTCTGATATGTCATCACAACTAACTGCTAATGTTCAGAAAACTCAGCTACTACAACCGGCTGTTGCAGACTTGGCTGCTAGGGCAGATGTTACACAGCCCCCTCTCTAACTCAGGACCACAAAAGTGTGGTTTACCTGCTCTACCCTCTGATTCAGATGAGGAAATACAGGAGGATGGGGATGACTTGGATCCCGTTATTGGGGATTCTGCTTCTGCTCAGGGTATTGAACCCCTCATTCTGGCTATACGGGACATGTTAAAGCTCCCTCTAGAGGACGCTGCATCACAGCAGTCATTTTTTCTTTACACAAAACAAGCCTGATGTCACTTTCCCTGATTCTGCAGAGTTAGATGACCCATTTAAATTAGCTTGGAAAAATCCAGACAAAAAATACCAAGTGTCAAAAAGATTTTTGCACACTTTCCCATTTGCTCCTGAAGGAAGGATATTCTGGGAAGAGCTCCCGGGAGTTGATGTCTCAGTCTCTCGACTGTCAAAAATGGCTGTGCTGCCTGCCCTGGGCTCCTTTACCATAAAGGACCATGGGGACAGAAAGATAGAGACTACACTAAAGTCTCTCTACACAGCAGCAGGTATATCGCAAAGACCGGTCATAGCGGGTTGCTGGATGACCCATGCCATTCATACGTGGGCTACTCAGATTCAGGAGGCCCTCTCCAGGGATATGCCTCTGGTCACTACGGTGACTCTCCTGAAGCACATTCAAGACTCTGCACCCATCCTGTGTGACACGCTCAAGGAAATGGGCAATATTAATGCTAGGACGTCTGCCATGGCAGTGTCGGCATGCAAGACCTTGTGGTTGCATCAGTGGATAGCGGACGCATAATCCAAGCGTTTTGTGGAATCCCTCCCCTTTTCTGGTGAATGGCTCTTTGGGGTTGAGTTGGATACGTGGATTTCCAAAGTCACTGCAGGGAAATCTACATTTCTCCCCTCTGGGGCCCCGGCGGCTAGGCATTCCTGCCCGGGGCCATCTGTTCAGTCCTTTTCGGTCTAACAGATTTCGATCTAGGACCAGGGGTGTCTCCAATGCACCAGAGGTAAGACAAAAAGACCTGCAAACACCGGTTCTCAGGAACAGAGCACCAGTCCTGCTTCACTTAAGTCCTCAGCATGACGGTGCCCACCCACCCCGAGGGGATCTTGAGGTGGGAGCTTGACTACGTCACTTCAGCCACATCTGGGAGGTTTCCTGCCAAGATATCTGGGTCAGGGACCTCATTTCTCAGGGCTACAAGCTGGAGTTCGATGTTGCTCCTCCCCAACACATTCTCAAATCAAGCATACCAACTTTGGAGGATACGCAAGTTACGTTGCAACAGGCCATCCAAAAGTTGGTCCAGTCCCACGTCATTGTACCAGTACCAATACCACAACGTGGCAAGGGTTATTGCTCCAACCTTTTTGTGGTTCCAAAGCCGGACGGTTCGGTAAGGCCTATTTTGAATCTAATGTCCTTGAACCCTTACCTAAAGGTTTTCAAATTCAAAATAGAATCCTTGCGTGCAGTGATTGCGGGCCTGGAAGAACAAGAATTCATGGTTTCCTTGGATATCAAGGACGCCTACCTTCATATTCCTATTTGCCCACCTCATCAGGCTTATCTGAGGTTTGCCCTGCTGGACGACCACTACCAGTTTCAGGCACTGCCCTTCGGCCTGTCCACAGCTCCGAGGGTATTCACAAACGTAATGGCGGAGATGATGTTCCAGGTCCAGGGGGTCAATCTTGTCCCTTACCTGGACGATCTTCTAATAAAAGCAAGATCTGTGGAGCTTTTATTGCTCCATATCGACCGCACTGTCCAACTTCTATCACACCATGGGTGGATTCTCAATTTACATAAGTCCCACCTGGAGCCAACTCAGCAGCTCCTATTCCTGGGGATGTTACTAGATACTGTGGTCCAGAAGGTGTTCCTCCCGGAGGACTAAACGAAAACACTTCAGGAGATGGTCTGCATGGTGCTCCGACCTGGTCGAGTATCCATCCATCCATCTCTGCATAAGATTGTTGGGGAAGATGGTCTCCTCATACAAGGCGATCCAGTATGGGAGGTTCCATGCCAGAACATTTCAATTGGATCTCCTGAGCAAGTGGTCCGGATCACATCTACAGATGCACCGGATGAGACAGCTGTCACCTCAGGCCAGGATTTCCCTCCTGTGGTGGATGCAGTCCTCGAATCTCCTGGAAGGCCGGAGTTTTGGGATTCAGGATTGGATCCTCCTCACAATGGATGCAAATCTGAGAGGATGAGGAGCTGTCGCCGAAGGGGCGCAGTTCCAGGGCAGGTGTTCAGCCCACAAAGCCCTCCTCCTGATCAACATTCTGGAACTTCGGGGCGATCTACAATGCTCTGCTTCAGGCCTCTCCTCTGCTCAAGGATCCTGCGTTCCAAGTACAGTTGGACCACTCTACAGCAGTGGCGTACATCAATCGGCAAGGAGGGACAAAAAGCAGAGCCTGCATGCGAAAGGTGTCAAATATACTTTTCCGGGCAGAAAGAAATGCAAGAGCAATGTCCGCAATCTTCATTCCGGGAGTGGACAACTGAGAGTCGTCATGATCTCCACCCGGGGGAGTGGGGGCTCCACCATCAGGTGTTTCAGCAGATCATCGAACAGTGGGGCTGCCCAGAAATAGACATGATAACTTCTCGACTCAACATGAAGCTTCACTGGTATTGCTCTCGAACCAGGGACCCTCAGGTGAGGGCAGTAGATGCACTGACGTCGCCTTGGCCTTACCGGCTGGTCTACCTGTTTCCTCGGATTCCGTTGCTCCCAAGAGTGCTCAAGCGAATCAGAAATCAATTCTGATTGCCCCGGATTGGCCTCGGAGGGCGTGGTACGCGGATCTTCTGGACAGGTCTGTCGAAGACCCTTGGCCTCTACCACAAAATAGAGATCTTCTTCAACAAGGACCGTTCATCTACCTGCACTTACGGCAACTTCGTTTGACGGCATGGAGGTTGAGCGAAACATCCTAGCTCACAAGGGCCTTTCCAAGAACGTTATTGCTACCATGGTTCAGGCCAGGAAACCTGTGACGTCAAAACACTATCATCATACCTGGAGAAGACATGTCTCCTGGTGCGAGGAATGCACGTATCCACCTGCATTGTTCCACTTGGGACATTTCTTCAGTTTCCTGCAGGCTGGTGTGGATAAGGGCTTACATCTGGGTTCCGTTAAGGTCCAGATTTCAGCTCTCTCCATTTTTGTGAAGTTCTACAAGTTTGATACCCTGGCCAAAGAGGATATCCAGTTTGGGCAGGTGGTGCTGCAGAAGTCTCCGCACGTTCTGGAAGCTTTGGGACGTCCCCATCGTACGAAGTCTCTCCAGTATCTCTTATGGATGCTAGAGAAAATAGGATTTTAATTACCTCCCAGTAAATCCTTTTCTCGTAGTCCATAAGGGATATTGGGCGCCCGCCTCAGTGTGCAGATTCTCTTTTTTATGTGTTTACCTGTTCAACTGTTGCTGCTGTTACCAGCTGTTGCTGGTTATTGCTTGTTAGTGGTGTGCTGGTGTGTAAATCTCACCACTCATTGTTATTATGTTCCTTCTCTCATATATGTCCTTTCTCCTTCGGGCACTGTTTTACCTATAACTGCCTGTGGGAGGGGGCATAGAGGGGAGGAGCCAGCACACCCAGTGAAGAAATTTAAAGTGCACTGGCTCATTTGGACCCCGTCTATACCCTATCATACTAAGTCTTCCCAATCTCCCTTATGGACTACGAGAAAAGGATTTACTGGTAGGTAATTAAAATCCTATTTTCAATACTTCTAGGAGGTAATACTGCAATGGACAAAGCCACCAAAGCAATAACAAATAATGAAATTGTTTCAATTTCTAAAAAAATTACCATGCTGGAAATAAAAGAGCTAAATGAGAGGCAAAGAGCCGAGCATTCCCAAAAAATGTATGAACATTTGCGAACCACGTTAATACAAGTAGAGGAACGAAACTTTGAACTTGAGTCCAAGTTTGCTGAGGTAAGTAAAAAGTCTTTTATTGCTTTTTATTTATATTTTGAAGTTGCACACTTGTTGTCTTGAAGTGATGAAAAGAAGGTCGGCACACACGTTAGAACTGTTTGTGCTGCACAATTGTTTGACTGGACAATGCTCAGGTTTATTTCCAACTGAAAAACATATTAATAATACACACACATGATTATAGTGTAATAAATGTCGAGCTCCTGCTTGCATTCCAAAGTAGGGTCGGTCCTCTGTGATATTTATTTCATAATTATAGTCATGTCATACTACTGTATTTGTTTACATGGGTGAAATTGGAAAAAATGTCGGTCGAATTTTGGATTACCAAGTCCCTTTCTTACATGAGGTCAAGTAAAAAATAAGAGGGTCTTTGTGGGAACTACTGGTATTACACAGATTTTGGCAGCGAATATTAATTGATGAAGTATGTTATTCTCAGTGCCTGATCACCCATTAGGCTTAATAAGGCTGCAGCCTGTGGCACCAGGACTTTTAGTGGTGCCACACAGTTGGCAGCTAGGAAATACAATGAAGACCACGTTTTTTTACATGTTGGCAGTAGCCGCACTTAATTAAAGAACATTTTTTCTTAATCCAGGTACACACTGAGCGACCTCATTTAGAAGGCAATCAGTGCTATATCACTGAATGCTAAGCGGTATATTCAATAAGAGTCGGGTCCATTCCGACATGCAGTTGTCGGAATGGACCCGACAACCCCTATTCAAACAGTGGCCAAATTCGACTGATTTGGCTGTTCCCTGTGTCTTGTCCTGCCGCTGCTGCCAGTGGCTGCTGGGTGCGCTGACCGTAGCGGTGGGGGGAACAGTGTGGCGGTCGGCGGGGGAGCTGAGATCGGCAGCCGGAGCTTGCAGCGGCGGTGATGTCTGCAGCGGCGGGGGAGACACTGCAGGGAGAGAGGTTCCTGGCCGGGGAACGGCCGTCAAGGTACCTCTCATCCCTGATCCCAGTAGCCCACTGCACCGCTCCCTGTCGGATTTAGCCCCGTTTCCGACAGCAGCAGGCTGGTATTCCACCGATCCACCTGCTTTCCGACAGCATTCCGACAAGTCGGGTTTCCCGACTTGTCTGAAAAAATTTGCTTGTAAGACGACAAGACGGCGGTTTCCAACTCTTATTGAATATACCCCTAATTAGGGGATATAGCCAGTGCATACACACTGAACAGACCTGCGATCATGTGAGAACACATGAGATCCGGTATAAGCTCCCAATCCCATGTGTTATCGCGGCTCCGGCAGACCACCCGAAGCATAAGTGCCGTGAGAGGATAAGTGCCGTGAGAGGAACGTACTGTCTCGTGGCTTATTGGCTAGCCCCCGGCGATAGTGTTACCCGCGGTCATTAACCGCGGATATTTGGATGATCAACAAAGTCTTAACTCCACAAACATCATTAGATCATTAGACTCCCAAGATCAAAAATGTCAGTTGTATAAACATTGTTCTCTGCTTATGGTGGTCATTCCGAGTTGTTCGCTCATTGCCGATTTTCGCTATGCTGCGATTTGTTGCATGGTACGCAGGGTGCATGCGCTTAGTTATTTAATTAAAAACGTAGCAGTTTTGCTGTTGTTTGTGCGGCGCTTTTCAGTCGCACTGCTGATCGGTGAGTGATTGACAGGAAAGGGGCGTTTCTGGGTGGTAACTGAGCGTTTTCCGAGAGTGTGCTAAAAAACGCAGGCGTGTCAGGTAAAAACACGGGAGTGTCTAGAGAAACGGGGGAGTGGCTGGCCGAACGCAGGGCGTGTTTGTGACGTAAAACCAGGAACTAAACGGACTGAGCTGATCGCAATCTAGGAGTAGGTCTGGAGCTACTCAGAAACTGCAAGAAAATATTTAGTAGCAGTTCTGCTACTCTTTCGTTCGCTATTCTGCTAAGCTAAGATACACTCCCAGAGGGCGGCGGCCTAGCGTTCGCAATTCTGCTAAAAGCAGCTAGCGAGCGAACAACTCAGAGTGAGGGCCTATGTGCGTTATGATTGCCAATTTCCTGAGCACATACACACACTGTGTTTAGCAGTATACTGGGGGACAGTTACACGTGTATTAGCCTAAAGGCCCGTATTCACGGGCCGATTTGGGGAGAGATGTGTGCTGAGCGGTTCGCTCAGCACACATCTCTCATCCCGCTCAGCACAGCGAGATGTGTGCTGAGCTAGCGGGGGGAGACGGGGAGGTCGCTCATTTCACCCAGCGGGTGAAGTGAGCAACCTGCTAGATTGGCCTGCATGCAAGCCAATCTAGCACCAGCGATATCGATGTGCGGGGCTGTGCATCGCTATCGCTGTGGGGGGTACACACGGAGTGATCGCTGCTTAAAATCTAAACAGTCTAGTCAGATTGCTTAGATTTTAAGCAGTGATCGCTCCGTGAGTACCCCCCTTAGGCACCCAGAACTCTTTACCAGGCTCTTGTTATCCTACTTTAGACATTCCATTGTTTCAATTCTAACACAACAGAAGTGTGTATTGATGTGTTTGAAATCGCCTTATTTACTGGGGAATATAGATGAGGAGAAAAGCATTTATTTGGTATTTCCTTTTGCACATTATCTATAGCACTGCTTTGCTGTTTACTGCTCTTGAAGTTACACTCATCCATTTTGCAATATACATTAGTGCAAAGTATTTGCTGTGAAGTGTTTCTGTTTATTGTTTGTACTAGTTGCTGTTATTTTGTCTCAGCTTACCAGAATCAACATTGAGGCACAGAAAGTAGAACAAGCATTAAGGGATGAGCTTTCAAACAGCATAAGTAAAGTAATCTCTGATGCAGACCGAAGAAGAATTATGGAGTTGGAGAAAAGTGAAGCGGAACTGAAGGTTGAGATCTCAAAGTAAGTGCTAAGTGCCCAGGAGGCCGAAAAATGCCAGTGTGTGCATCCAATGTGTCCATTTTAACTGCTGACATAGGGTTTGTTGCATTTTTATGTGTTATATTCACTGAAAATCTATTTTTTCCCCTATATTATTTAGTTGCGTTTTGGATAAATATTTTTTTTTATTCTATGGACACTTGACATGCATTGTTTGTTGACTTCTGTATTAGTTCTCTTACGTCCTAGGGGATACTGGAAAGCCATTTAGTCCCATGGAGTATAGATGGGTCCACTAGGAGCCATGGGCACTTTAAGAAATTGATAGTGTGTGCTGGCTCCTCCCTCTGTGCCCCTCCTACCAGACTCAGTTTAGAAAATGTGCCCGGAGCAGCCAGTCACGTCTAATGGAAGCTCCTGAAGAGTTTTCTGCATTTGATTTCTAAATTTCTTATTTTCAAGCATGGCTGGATGGCACCAGCCTGCCTGCTTTGAGGGACTTGGGGGAACATGGCCCAAACTCCCAAAGGGTTAATGATCCTGTTCCCCGCTGACAGGACACTGGCTCCTGAGGGAACTATTCACAAGCCCCAACACGGCGAGCGTTCATTCCCGCAGCACACCGCCACCCCTAACAGAGCCAGAATATAGAACAGTGGTGAGTACTAAGCCGGCGTCCCGGTTATTGGGTCGCCGGCTATCTTGGTAGCATAAGGGTACTGAGACGCACGGCTTCTAACCGGGGCAGACTGCGTCTCCCGCCTGTGTACAGACACAGATGCTGCACAGCGGACACAGTACCAAGACTTTCAACAAAGCCATAAAAGGAGTAAGTCTCCATTTTATGCACTCAGACACATACAGCCAGTATAAAAAAGAGCGGGAAGACCGTGCGCCATTGAAGCGCGGGCTTCACTATGAGCGGATCCAGCAGCTCACCAGCGCCATTTCCCCTCTGCAGCTGACACAGACGCTGACTGACAGGGACGCGCAACTCCTCCAGAGAGACTCCAGATTACCTCAGTGGTACCAGGGGGTCATAGCAGGGGGGTGAGCGGTTATTAGTGTACTAAATCCCTAATCAAGGTACTTAGTCTGCGACCCGTCTAAGCTTGGCATTAGCAATAAGAGCGCCTTGTGCTGGCTCCAGACTCTCTCTGTGTCTCCCTGATAGGGCTCTTTGAGGATTAATTGTTCGTTTAACCTTTTTCTTGAGTGTGTGGGCTGTCCATATACAGTATGTCAGAAAAAGAGTGTGTTTAATGTAAGGCACAGTGTTCCTGTTCCCCAGGAGGTTCACTAGTGTGTACTCAGTGTAGTGTCCCTTCCCAGGCTAGCAGGGCAGAATCAACATGGCTGGACTCCATTAGGGGAATGATTTCCTCCATTTCTGCTAAATTATCTTGAAATGATACTTAAGGCAGTCGATGGATGAGTTAATGAAAAAGGACTCTGTCCCCAAGCCAGCGTCTCAGTCCCTCGCTATCCGGCCACAAAAAAGTACTTTGGCCCATATCCTGTTGTGTGACTCTGATGATGAGGGGTCAGACATGGAGGAGGGTGAGGTGGACTCAGAGGTGGGGGGTGGTACTCTGTCACAGGGAATAGAGGCTCTCATAGAGGCTATCAGTGAGGTTCTGCATCTCCCTGATAAAGTGACAGAGGAAAGTGAGGAATCTTATTTGAATATAAAAAAGAAATCCTCAGCCACTTTTCGTGTGTCAAAGGAACTAAGTACCCTGTTTGAAAAACCGTGGGTTAATCCTGAAAAAAATGTCAAATCCCTAAACAGTTGTTATCATCTTTCCCTTTCCTTTCTGACGATAGGAATAAATGGGAAAATCCACCAATAGTGGATGCATCGGTATCCAGGCTCTCACGAAAAATTGTATTGCCAGTCCCAGGTGCTGCCTCCCTAAAGGATGCTGCTGACCACAAAATTGAGAATACGCTCAAATCTTTGTATACAGCTGCTGGGGTGGGCCAAAGACCCACTATAGCATGTGGGTGGATTACAAACACCATTGCTAAATGGTCGGGTAATCTGAGGGGTTAAACACCTTACCGCAAGAGGAGGTTGTCTTGTTCCTACAACATATACAGGACTCTGCGAACTTTATGGCTATACCAGTGGACTGTGGATGTGGACTCCAGGAAAGCTGTGGAGGGCCTACCTTTCACAGGGGAGGCCTTATTTGGAGATGAACTTGACAAATGTATCTCCAAAGCTGCGTTTTTTTAAGTCTACATATCTTCCTTCTGCAGGTCCCCCAACTAGGAAGGCTTACTCAGGAACCAATTTGCAGTCCTTTCGGAGTGCCAAATTTAGGGGCAAGGTAAGAGGATCTTCTACTGCCGTCCGAGGCCTTAGAGGTAAACCACGCAAACCAGCATCTACTGTTTAACAGGAACAGAGCTCCGGAACTGTTTCCTCAAAACCTTCTGCATGACTGTGGACAGCGACGCCTGGAAGAGTGTCAGGTGGGAGACTAGTTAAAATTCTTCAGTCACGTCTGGATGGGATCGTGCCAGGATCCCTGGGTCATAGATCTTGTATCCCAGGGCTACAGATTGGAGTTCCAGGAGCTTCCACCTCACAGATTCTTCAAATCAGGCTCACCAGTTTCACAGGAGGCAAGTATAACCTTACAGGACGCCATTCAAAAACTGGTACAGGCTCAGGTCATTGTTCCAGTTCCACCTCAACTGCGAAACAATGGGTACTATTCTAACTTGTTTGTAGTACCGAAACGGGACGGTTCGGTAAGACCAATTCTGAACCTCAAGTCATTGAACCCGTACTTAAGAGTGTTCAAATTCAAGATGGCGTCTCAGAAAGTGGTGATTTCTGGTCAGGAGGAGGTGGAATTCATAGTGTCTCAGGACATCAAGGATGCATACCTTCACATTCTGATCTGGCTGCCTCATCAGACTTATCTACGGTTTGCACTGCAGGACTGTCAGTACCAGTTCCAGACCCTGCCATTTGGTCTCTTCACGGCACCGAGGTGATGGCAGAGATGATGTTTCTACTCCGCAAAATGGAGTGAACATAATTCCGTACCTGGATGATCTTCTGATAAAAGCGCCGTCCAGGGAGCGGTTTTTGGACAGCATTGCCCTCTTAACCAGACTACTTCTGGATCACGGGTGGAATCTGAACCTTCCAAAATATCACCTAGAGCCAACACGGAGGCTTCCTTTCCTGGGAATGATACTGAACGCAGAGTCTCAGAAGGAGTTCCTACCTTTGGAAAAGGCATTGGTAATCCAGTCAATGGTTTGGGCTGTCCTGAAGCCAACTCTGATATCGGTGCATCTGTGCATTCGCCTTCTGGGGAAAATGGTGGCCTCTTACGAGGCACTTCAGTAGGAAAGAAATGTTTCATGAAAGACCCTTCCAGCTCGATCCCTTGGACAAATGGTCCGGATCGCATCTTCACATGCACCAGAGAGTCCATCTGTCGCCAAAAGCCAGGATTTGGCTTCAGACTTCTCACCTAATCGAGGGTCGAAGGTTCGGTATTCAGAATTGGATTTTGCTAACCACAGACGCAAGCCTCAGAGGTTGGGGAGCAGTCACCGAGGGGGTGCAGTTTCAGGGAAGATGGTCAAGTCAGGAAGTCATCCTTCCAATCAGCATCCTGGAAATCAGGTCTATATACAACGCCCTTCTGCAGGCTTAATCTCTTCTTCAAGATCCGGCCATTCAGGTTCAGTCAGACAATGTAACAACAGTGACGTACATAAACCGACAGGGCGGAACGAAAAGCAGAGCAGCAATATCAGAGGTGTCAAGAATTATCCTCTGGGCGAAAAAACACGCCATGGCATTGTCTGCAGTCTTCATTCCGGTAGTAGACAACTGGGAAGCAGACTTCCTCAGCAGACGCGACCTGCACCCGGGAGAGTGGGGCCTTCACCCTTCAAGGTGTTCAGGTGGTTGACACGTCGGTGGGGATATCCACAAATCGACATGATGGCCTCTCATCTCAACAAGAAGCTCAAGCGGTGTTGTTCCAGGTCGAGAGACCCACAGGCAGTGGAGCTCTGACGACTCCATGGGTCTATCAGATGGTGTTTGTGTTTCCTCCACTTCCTCTGATCCCAAGAATTCTAAAAATAATAAAAAGGGAAAAGGCTCAAGCACTACTCATTGTTCCGGACTGGCCAAGAGGGACCTGGTACGCGGACCTTCTGGAGATGCTCCTCGAAGATCCGTGGCCTCTACCTCTTCACGAGGATCTTCTGCAACAGGGCCCATTCGTATATCAAGACTTACCGCGGCTACGTTTAATGGCATGGAAGTTGAACATCTGATTCTAGCCAGGAGAGGGATCCCTGACCAGGTCTTCCCGACTATGATACAAGCCAGGAAAGGGGTAACATCTAAACATTACCACCATATTTGGAAGAAATTCATCTCTTGGTGTGAGAGCAGACAATATTCTGCGGTGGAATTTCATCTGGGACGTTTCCTGCTTTTTTTGTAGTCGGGTGTGGATGTGGGCCTACATCAAGGCTCCATAAAAGTCCTGATTTCGGCCTTGTCCATTTTCTTTCAGAAACAATTGGCTTCTTTCCCTGAGGTCCATACGTTCTTGAGAGGTGTTCTGCACATCCAACCTCCCTTTGTGCATCCCACAGCACCTTGGGATCTCAATATGGTGTTGCAGTTCCTTCAATCGGACTGGTTTGAACCATTACAGGAGGTAGACGTGAAGTACCTTACACTGTTGGCCATGGCTTCAGCAAGACGTGTGTCGGAGCTGGGGCCATTGTCTCACAAAAGCCCCTACTTAATTTTCCGTGAGGACAGAGCTGAACTCAGGACTCATCAGCAATTTCTTCCTAACCTATTCTGGTTCCAGTTTTTACCAACACCTCTGCTTCTTCAAAGTCTTTGGATGTTGTGAGACTCGCTATTTGTTCTTTATGATCCCAATAAGATTGGGTGTCCTGCTTCGAACCAGTTAATTGTATGCTGGATTTAGCTCACTATCCAGCATGCTTATTCTACGGCAGGCTTGCCGTTTCCAAAATCTGTACAGGCCCACTCTACTAGGTCGGTGTCTTCTTGAGCGGCTGCCCGGGGTGTCTCAGCTTTATAGCTTTACCGAGCAGCTACTTGGTCAGGTTCGAACACGTTTGCAAAGTTTTACAAGTTCGATACCTTGGCCTCTGAGGACCTTCAGTTTGGTCAATCTGTTCTGCAGGAACCTCCGCACTCTCCCACCTAGTTTGAAAGCTTTGATACTTCCCCATGGTACTAGATGGCTTCCCAGTATCCCCTAGGACGTAAGAGAAAATAAGGTTTTAATTACCTATCGGTAAATCCTTTTCTTGTAGTCCATAGGGGATACTGGGCGCCCGCCCGGTGCTTCGTACTTCCTATACTGTTACTTGGTTAAGTAATGTGGTTTGGTTCAGCTGTTGCTGTTCCTGGTTTCAAGTTTGTTAGCATGCTTTCCTCTTGTTCTGTGTGTGCTGGTTCGGAATCTCACCAGTATCCTTTTATATCCTTCTCTCAAAGTATGTCCGTCTCCTCGGGCACAGTTTCCTAGACTGAGTCTGGTAGGAGGGGCATAGAGGGAGGAGCCAGCGCACACTATCAATTTCTAGTGCCCATGACTCCTAGTGGCCCCGTCTATACCTCATGGTACTAAATGGCTTCCCAGTATCCCCTACGGACTACGAGAAAAGGATTTGCCGGTAGCTAATTAAAATCCTATTTTTTTTTCTCTGCAAAGCAGCCCTACTTGTTCAATTTGTAGCGTTCTGGACCGCTTTTTCTCATGCCATGAAGTTTTGTGAAGCCAAAACTAAGACACGTGTAATCTTTTCTCAGTATGTCTCTAGAATTATGCAGTTGCCAGTGAAATGCAGTTTTGCAAAGTTGAACATTTTTAAACATTGTCAATTTTCAGTATTTAAACAGCAGTGGTTCGCAAACTGGGACACAGGCGACAAGGGTTGGTGGTCCAGGACCAAATCAAATTATGGGCAATGTGATAGTCAAAGTCAGTGCTAATAGCTGCTAACCATAAAACATGTTTCAAGCAGAAATACAACCCTGACCAGCACCACATAACTGACCCTTAAGGGGGGTACTCACGTAGCGATAATCTAAGCAATCTGACTAGATTGCTTAGATTTTAAGCATGATCGCTCCGTGTGTACCCCCCACAGCGATAGCGATTCGCAGCCTTGGACATCGCTATCGCTGATGCTAGATTGGCCTGCATGCAGGCTCAATCTAGCAGGTCACTCATTTCACCCGCTGGGTGAAATGAGCGGCTTTCCCCGCGCACACAGCACACATCGCGCTGTGCTGAGTGGGGGGAGAGATGTGTGCTGAGCGGTTCGCTCAGCACACATCTCTCCCTAGATCTGCCCGTGAATATGGGCCTTAAGGATGACCGGTAAGCACAATTTACTGAATTTCTTAACAAGAAACCTATGGCCTAGGGTTGTTGTGAAAAACATGCTAATACTCTAGGGCTCCGTGATTTAAAAAAGTTTGGGAACCACTGTAATAGTATATTAGCTGTAGCCTGATATTACAATTCTCTGCCTTAAATATCCATGTATTTATCTTCCATTAGGTTGCATAGCCTTTCTGATATAGCTAAAGCACAAGTTTCAACGTTAGTTTACCGTCAGCAGTCACGAGAGAAGGAGGTAGAGTCCCTCCGGAACCAAGTGCTGGATTTCCAGGTATATTTTGCTCTACAACTAAATTGGACACACATCATGAATGTGATGTGTGTTGATAAATTTCCAACACAATATGTGGTTCATGTTGCCTTACTATAACAGATGTTTTATAATGGTAGATTCCTGTAGAAACAAAATTGGTGTTGGCAGAATTTACAGAGAATGAAAACAGTGAATACAACATTCACTTAACCTTTTCATTTTGCAACATTACACACACCATTTTAAAAAAAAAATCAGAACAAAACCAGTGACTATTGATGTTTAAATGTATTATGACTATTGATGTTTCACACATTCATCAAATTTCTAGGTTTTTGAATGTGAACCAGCATCAACCTGGGATTTCTGTATGTGTGAAAGGAAACACTGGCTTGCTAGACCTGGTAATTTCCCGGACTGATATCTGAAAGGGGTAAAATACACCTTTCTGATATGGCTACATTGAAACAGTACACAAAACACTTAATTGCAGCAGAAGAAATGTACTCATACTAATAGCTAAACATTGTAATTATCAAAGAAGTGCCTTTTTATATATGCTCATCCATTTTGCATTAGCGTAGTCATTGTATACTTTTTATCTAAGCTCAGTGTAACTGGGAACTTGATCTGTTTCACTGGATTATTTATCTAGGTACTGCAGGTTTTAAAATCTCTTTCTCTAACGTCCTAGTGGATACTGGGGAATAGTATATTACCTTGGGGTATAGATCGGGTCCACCGGAGCCTGGCACTTTAAGATATTAGTAGTGTGTGCTGGCTCCTCCCCTCTATGCCCCTCCTAGCAGACTCAGTTTAGAAAATGTGCCCAAGGAGCCGGGTGCATTCTATTGCTCTCCAGGGAGTTTTCTTCAGAAATTTCTGTTAGTTTGTTATTTTCAACTGTTTGGCAACCAGTTTGCCTGCGTTGTGGGACTTAAGGGGACCGAACCAACTTTCTAAGAGTTAATGGTTTGTAATCCCAGCTGACAGGACACTTGAGCTCCTGAGGTGATGTTTCTCACACTCCCAGAGGGTGAGCCCACGCCGGCAGCATGCCACCACCCCGTAACAGATGCCGAAGACATGGCAGCATGATTACCTGGCTACGGGCCGCAGTGCCCAATGGGAACCTAGACTGGCAACATGGTAAATGGGGGCTGTGGGCTTTTGTTTTACCCTTTCAATGGAGTAAGCCAGTATAAAGAAAATACAGGGACCGCGCGCCGTTATGGGGACAGGGTTTCCCGAAGAGCGGGACCAGAGTCTAAACGGCACCATTTCCTGCTGCTGCTAATAGGCTGCATGCGGAAACTGCTCCTCCACAGGACCCACTGTATCACCATTGTAACTGGTACCAGGGGGGCTATAGTGAGGGGGAGAACGCAAAATCAGTGTTTATACCGCTGTGGGAAAAATTCCGCATAGAAGACACCCAGCGGGGTGCTGCTCGGTCTGTGTTGTAGTGTGCTGGTTCCATTCCTCTCTGTGTCACTCCATTCAAGGTAGTCTGGGATAAGTGTGCATAGCTCACTAATACTACACTTTGTTATCATACTGTTTGTTTTTTCTGCTCAGCATTTCTGCTAATAATCCACTAAAAAGAAAGGCGCCCTGTGATAGAACCTGTGTTGAGATGCTATTTGCTGCTCTCAGAATAGGGTATTAGCGTCCCTATATAAAGTGAACAAGCAAAAAAGAGGAAAAAGAGAGCACAAATAGACTTGAATTATTCCATATTTATTATATCTAAAATTGCACATAGACCAAAATTTAATTTAAATTATACCAATTAACAAATGGATTTAAAACAACTTAACACTTTAAAAATATATTTCATTGCATAGGATCCCTAACACTCAAATATCCTTATGGTTCCACTCAAGCAGTACCCTACTGATTACCAGATAATTTTCACAGGTGTCCTTTAGTGAAATCAGTGTAGAAAGAGTCCAAGAATGGTAAAAGACCCTTATTTGTATCCACCAGTCACGTCCTGTGTGATAATATATGTATTTATACCGTAATCATGGTTGTTGTTTCTTTTAAGAAAAAATTGAAACAGTTAATGTAACAAATATACTGATACTTCAGGTAGCTAAAAGTCAATTAGTAAAGCAAGCTTTATCTCGTATTGCAGCCTCTCTAGAGCGTCTCCGTCTGCCGCTCTCTACCTTAATCACTTATTGTGTTCAGAGCGGTTAGGCTTACCGCTTCCCTGAGAGTTTAGATCCACGGCGCCGGGATTGCGCGCACCGCCTGGCGTGTCCAAGGTGATTGCAGCTGCGGCGCCTGTGTTCACCTCTCAGTGCCCGACTGGACCGCTGGCTCCAGGCACGTGATCGGCAGCCACGGTCCCTGCTTTGCAAAGGAACCAATGCAAGTGGCTCCAGACCCAGGATCGGACTGTCCAATATGGTGAATGATGCTGAAATCGGTGGCAACCAAATTTGTAAAGAGTGTTTGGATCCTAAAAACACCCTGACGCGTTTCTCGACCGTTATAAGCTGGTCGTTTCTTCAGAGGGAATTTCACTAAAGGACACCTGTGAAAATTATCTGGTAATCAGTAGGGTACTGCTTGAGTGGAACCATAAGGATATTTGAGTGTTAGGGATCCTATGCAATGAAATATATTTTTAAAGTGTTAAGTTGTTTTAAATCCATTTGTTAATTGGTATAATTTAAATTAAATTTTGGTCTATGTGCAATTTTAGATATAATAAATATGGAATAATTCAAGTCTATTTGCGCTCTCTTTTTCCTCGTTTCTGCTAATAAGTCTGTGTGTACTTTATGCCAGGCTAGGTTTACACCGTCCTCACAGGGGTCCTTCATGTGTACCCAATGCTCAATTCCTTCAAAAGGTAGTAATGTGCAGGAACCTTAAAACTAATGTGTCCAGTATTAATTCAGAGTTCGCTACTGCTAAGCAAGAAAGACCAGCCCTGAAATAAACAATGGACACGTTTATGGTTGCTGCTGCAGACCGCAGACAGGCTCCTCAGGACCCCCTGTTGGTCTCTCACAAACACACTCTCCCTCACTTGTTACATTCTGACTCTGATTTTGAACTACCAGAGTTTGATGAAGGAGAGGCTGAGGTGGACAAGGATAATTCCCTGTCCCCAGGTGTTGAGGCACTCATTTATGCCATTAGAGAGGTGCTCAATATACCTAATAAGGAGGAAGAACAGGCAGAGGAATTATATTTTAATGTGAAACCAAAGTCCTCTGCAACCTTCATGGTTTCTAAAGAATTAGATTCCTCTACTAAGGCAGCATGGATAAATCCTGACAAAAAATGTATTACCCCTAAACGGGTGTTAAATCTTTCCGTTTCCCTACAGAGGATAGGAAAGTCTGGGAATCCCCATCGGCAGTGGATACGTCTGTGTACAGGCTGTCACGTAAAAGGAAGGTTTTCAACCCCCTTTTTTAGAATCCGCATCTGCTGACCATTGACATAGCCACGGGGCTCTATGAGCCGATACTGCCATAGCAGTGGTACGAACATTAATGATACTACGTTCCTCAATAGCCTCACTCATAAAGGTTGCAGCATCTTGGATGTGTTGTAGTAATCTAACTATCTCTCTTGAGGTAGTGTAAGCATCACTTGCAGAATATCATCAGACCATTTTTCCATGGTTTTAGAAATCCAGCCGCATACTATGGTAGGGCGTTGGGCTACACCTGCTGCAGTATAAATTGATTCAAGAGTGGTTTAAATTTTGCAATCAGCTGGGCCTTTAAGGAAAACAGCCCTAGGAACAGGTAAAACAATTTTACAGGTGATGCCTTGTTTAGGGAAGAACTGGACAAGTGGATATCTCAGGCAACTGCAGGTACATATCTGCTGTCTGCCCCAGCACCTGCCAGGCGTCCCTATCCTGGACCCTCCCTGCAGTACATTTGGGTGGCCAGATTCAGAGGCAGGGCCAGAGGTGCCTCCAGTGCTGCTAGAGGATCTCGTGGTAAGTCCCGTAAACCAGCAGCTGCTGGACCAGCGGCCCAGACCTCAGGATCCTCTTCCACGAAGCCCTCCGCATGACTGTTGGCCCCAGCATCAAGGTGACTTTCAGGTAGGTGCTCGTCTTTAACACTTCGCCCACATATGGGCAGAGTCCTGCCAGGATCCTTGGGTGAGGGACCTCGTGTCCCAAGGATACTGGCTTGAATTCCAGGAACTCCCTCCTCTCAGATTCTACAGGTCAGGCTTCCCAGCTTCACAGGAAGCAAGGCTTTCCTTACAGCAGGCAGTGCAAAAACTGCTTTCTACAGGAGTTACTGTTCCAGTGCCACCTCGGCTGCACACAAAGGGGTTTTACTCAAGTCTCTTTGTTGTTCCGAAGCCAGACTGCTCTGTACGACCGATCTTGAACCTCAAATCTCCAAACCCGTATCTTCGGGTGTTCAAATTTAAGATGGAATCATTAAGAGCAGTGATAGCGAATCTGGAGGAGGGGGGAGTTTCTGGTGTCCCTGGATTTAAAGGATGCATATCTACATATCCCAATTTGGCTCCCTCACCAAGCGTTCCTCAGGTTCACGATTCTGGACCAGGGAACAGCTACTGCACAGTATCGTCTTGACTACTCGTTTGCTTACGGATCGCAGATGAATACTCAATTTCCAGAAATCTCACTTGGAACCGTCTCAGAAAATTCAGTTCTTGGGTATGATTGTGGATATGGTGTCTCAGAAGGTCTACCTTCCCATGGACAAGGCCTTGACAATTCAGTCTATGGTTCAGTCGGTGCTGAAACCTCACATGGTCTCGATTCATCTTTATATCCGCTTGCTGGGCAAAATGGTGGCCTCCTACGAGGCGATACAGTACGGCAGATTCTATGCGTGACCGTTTCAACTGGATTTGTTGGACGAATAGTCGGGATCTCACCTGCACATGCATCAGCATATAACCCTGCCACCGAAAGCACGGATATCCCTGCTATGGTGGCTACAAGTCTCCCATCTGGTGGAGGGTCGGAGTTTCAACACCGTCATGGACTCTGTTGACAACAGATGCAAGCCTCCGGGGTTGAGGGGCTGTGACTCAAGGAGCGCAGTTCCAGGATACGTCTTTTCAGGAATCTGCTCTTCCAATACACATCCTGGAACTCAGAGCAATTTACAATGCTCTACTGCAGGCCTCATCCATCCTTCAGAATTGGGCCATCCAGGTGCAGTTGGACAACGCTAGTAGCGTACATCAACCGACAGGGAGAAACAAGAAGCAGGGCCGCAATGCGAGAAGTGTCAAGAATACTCCTCTGGGCGGAAGCCAACGCAAGGGCCATCTCAGCCGTTTACATTCCAGGAGTGGACAACTGGGAAGCGGACTTCCTAAGCAGGCACGACTGCCATCCGGGGGAATGAGGCCTCCACCCTCAGGTGTTTCAACAACTTGTTCACTGGTGGGGTTGTCCACAGATAGACCTGATGGCTTCTCATCTCAACAAGGAGCTCCGTCGTTACTGCTCCAGAACGAGAGTCCTGCAGGCGAATGCGGTAGACACTTTGACGACGCCATGTAATTATCAGTTTGTTTACCTGTTTCCTCCAATTCCTCTAATCCCAAGAGTTCTAAAAAGACTTAAAAAGGAAAGGGTTCAGGTAATTCTCATTGACCCGGATTGGCCTCCATGTGCCTGGTATGCGGACCTCCTGACCCTGTCGTTGGAGGAACCCTGGCCTCTGCCGCTTCTCAAGGACCTTCTTCAATAAGTACCGTTCGTCTATCCAGACTTACAGCGGCTACGTTTGACGGCCTAGAAGTTGAGAGTGAAACTTTAACCAGGAAGGGTCTTCCATCCAAGCTGGTTTCGACTATGGTTCAGGCACGTAAGGTGGTTACCTCCAAACATTACCACCGTATTTGGAAGAAATAGGTTTCTTGGTGTGAGGGTCGAAAATGTTCTCCTGTGGAATTTCATCTGGGCTGGTTTCTACTGTTCCTGCAAGCAGGAGTGGATAAAGGTCTGCGATTAGGCTCCATCAAGGTTCAGATTTTGTCTCTCTATCTGGCGATCTATCTTTTTCCAGAAACAACTGGCGGTACTTCCTAAAGTACAGACCTTACTTAAGGGGGTGTTGCACATTGAGCCACCCTTTGTTCCTCCCACTGCTCCGGGGGACCTCAATGTGATGTTGACCTTTCTCGAGTACAATTGGTTTGACCCTTTACATAAAGTTGACTTAAAATACCTGAAGACAGTTATGTTGCTGGCTTTGGCTCGGCGAGTGTCGGAATTGGGGGTCTTGTCCTGTAAGAGCCCATACTTGGTGTTTCATGAGGATAGGGCGGAGCTCAGAACTTGCCCACAGTTTTTGCCAAAAGTGGTATCCGCTTTTCATGTAAATCAACCAATCGTGGTTCCAGTCTTATCCAGCACTTCAGTTGCTCCAAAGTCCCTGGATGTTGTGAGAGCTTAAGGATTTACACCAAAAAGACTGCTTGTCACAGGAAGTCTGACTCGCTTTTCGTCCTTTTATGATGCTACGAAAATTGGTTGTCCTGCCTCCAAGCTGTCCATTGCTCATTGGCTCAAATTGACTATTTAACAAGCCTATTCTTCGGCTGCTCTGCCACTGCCGAGTTTGGTTCAGGCTCACTCCACAAGATCGGTGGGTTCTTCCTGTACGGCTCGGCATTACAGTTGTGCCGTGCAGCAACTTGGTCCGGTGTGAACACCTTTGTTAAGTTCTACAGGTTTGACACCTTAGCCAAAGGTGACCTTCAGTTTGGTTAGGCGGTTTTGCAGGGGTCTCAGCACTCTCCCACCCGTTCTGGGAGCTTTGGGACGTCCCCATGGTAATATATTATTCCCCAGTATCCACTAGGATGTTAGAGAAAATAGGAATTTAATACCTACCAGTAATTCCTTTTCCTGAAGTCCATAGTGGATACTGGGCGCCCACCTCTGTGCTTCGTTTTCCTGCTTACCTGATTGTAAGTGTTATTGTATGGGTTTGCTGTTGCTTCCCCTTTCCATGTTTGGTTAGCGTTGCTATCCTTATATTGTTAGCGTTGCTTTCCTCTGTTCTGGCTAGCTCTGCTATCTTATTGTTTGTGTGTTGGTTCGTTACCTCACCGCTTTATGAGTTATATCCTTTTTTTTTAACTTGTGTAGTTTTTTATTAGAGTTTTTCACAGGGACAAGATAAAAAAAAAACAACAACATTAAATACAGAACAAAACCAGAACAATAAACAAACCAAAAAAACAAAAAAAAATTACAAGTAAAATACAGTAATTAATACCATCTGTGTCACAATGTCACATGGAAAAAGATAATAAGTGTCACGGCAACATCGCAAATTCAAATATGAAGCCTCAATTAGTCAGAGAATAGTGCCCCAGCTGTAGCCAGACGGGAGGTATTCCACCTATCCCACTTGCTAAAGTAATGGGCTAGGGTCCCTCTAGACCTATGTGAACACCTCTCATGTCCTGACACCTCATTTACTAGGGCTCGCCAGTTGTATACATTGGGGGAAGAGAGAGCAAACCAGTTACGCGCTATAATCACCTTAGCTAAGGTAGTCAGGCAAAGAACATACTTGTATAGTGCCGGGCAGTAGGATTCCTCTAAGTTTAGCGCAAACATACATACAGTAGGAGAGAGGGGGGGCAGCGTAGGTTCAGTGAGCAGAATGTCCGCCCAAACTGCTTCCCAAACGGCATGTACTGTGGGGCACAGCCATAATAGGTGCCAAAAAGTAGAGTCAAGGGCACCACATCTGGGGCAGGTACTATCAGGCCGTAGGCCTGCTTTATACAAAGAAACTGGAGTTCTGTACGTCCTATGCAGAACAAAGAAATAAACCTGCTGATATTTGATACACTGAGTAGAGTATTTAAGTGAGCTCAACACCTGTAGCCACTGGTCGTCTGCAATTGGGCCAATGTCTTGTTCCCATTTGAGTTTAAGTTGGTCAAATATATTCGGACAGATGTAGGCATTCAGACTACTATATAGAATGGAAACTTGGTGTCTTGCACCCAAATTCCTAACCATATCTTTAATCGGGGAGTCAGAAATGGGCGGGGGCGAGGCCCCAAACTGTGCCTGCACCGCATGGCGGAGCTGTAAATAGCGATAAAAGGATCTATTGGATATTTCAAGCTCCTCCTTCAGTTGTGCGAAAGACTTGAAAACACCATTATCATACAGTTGCGAGACTGTGGTAAGGCCCGCCCCAATCCATATGTTGTCCTGTGAGAGCTGCAACAACTCCCTATATCCTGGATTGAACCAAAGTGGCGTGTCAGAGTCTGTGCCTTGCCATAAATAATAGGAGTGAGCCTGACGCCACACAAGTAGCGATTGACGGAGTAATGGAGGAAGACCAGCAGTAGAAGAGGCAGAAAGAAGAAACTGGAAAGGGGAGAAATGAGACCCCACACACTCGGCAAAGAATCTCTCAAACGTGAGACTATCCCTACTGAGAATCCAATTAGACAGGTGTGCAAGCTGAGCAGCTATATAATAGGCCCGGAGATTGGGAAAGCCCAAACCTCCATCCGATTTAGCCCTAACCAGAGCTCTCAGGGCAACCCTAGGCGTTTTGTCGCCCCAAACAAAGGAGGAAAGCACACTATCAATGTTAGTGAAAATTTTCTTGGGGATATAAGTAGGAGAGTGCTGCAATAGATAAAGATACTTTGGTTGCATCACCATCTTGATCAGGTTAATGCGACCCGTGACAGTAAGGGGAAGCTTCTTCCATATATGAACCCGTCGCTTCAGATCCACCGTGACCTGGTCAATGTTGTGATGTACAAAAGACTTAACATTAGGAGTGTTCCAGACACCAAGATACTGAAAGCGAAGAGTCCAGGCCAAGGAGGACACATCTGGCAACGGGTCAGGAAGAATACCAGATATGGGAAAGACATTAGATTTATTCCAGTTGATAATCAGGCCGGAGTAAAGGCCAAATGTATCAACAATACCCAGGAGGGAGGTCAGGGAAGCATCAGGGTCTCTGAGGAACAAGAGCATATCATCGGCATATAATGCAATAACATCCTCATGTCCGTCAATAGTGATGCCCCTAACATCAGGGGACGCTCTAATGAAACATGCCAATGGCTCTACAGCCAGGGCAAAAAGGGCAGGGGAGAGTGGGCAGCCCTGTCTAGTACCACGGGACAAAGCAAATGGGGACGTCACATAGCCATTGACAGATATTCGAGCCACGGGGAGGAATAGAGTAATTGTACCCATCGTATGAATTTGGGGCCAAAAGCAAACCGTCTAAGGACCTCCCACAAATACTCCCATTCTACAGAGTCGAAGGCCTTGGCAGCATCCAAGGAAACCACCACAGCCCCCGACTCGGGCCAGTCCCCCATCTGGAGGTGACAAAACAGTTGCCTCAAATTTTGGAGGGTGGACTTGCCTGGCATAAATCCTGTCTGATCATCATGAATGATCGAGGTGATAACACTATTGAGTCTAAGTGCCAGAATTTTGGCCAAAATCTTGACATCAGTAGGTAGCAATGAGATCGGGCGGTAGGACTCCGGGGCCGTAGGGTCTTTACCTGGTTTAAGGATCACCACAATAATAGCTTCGGACATAGAGGGAGGTAGACGAGCGCCCTCCATCAATGTATTAAAGAGAGTCAAAAGATAGGGGACAAAGTATGCACGATATTGATGATAAACTTCAACCGGTATACCGTCGCTACCCGGGGCCTTTTTATTAGGGAAGGAGGCAATAGCAGCCTCAACCTCCTCTGGGGTGATATTAGCATCCAAAACATCTACAGATTGTTGGGACAGCTGTGGCAGGGCAATGTCTGAAAGATATTGCTGTAGTTGAGTGGGGGTATAGGTGACCCTAGAGGCATACAACGAAGAATAAAAGGACTGGAAAACCTGGGCTATTTCAGGAGTGGCATATACCATTTCACCCTGAGTATCACAGACCTGCTCCCCGAGCCAGAAAGGCCAAGTAACTACCCCCCGTGTCCGATTGTGAATAGAGGGTGTGCTGGGAGAAAAGTAATTTGCGCCTTGATTTATCAAGCAAGTGGTCAGACCAGGCTTTCCTGGCCAAATCCCATCTTGTCCGATCATCAAGGGTCCTAGTAGTGAGGTAAGCAGACTCGGATTGGGAACAGGCAAGCTCCAGGCGCATCTCTTCCTCCCTACTAGATTTCTTGACATTAGCTATTTGTCGTATGAAGGAGCCCCGTAGTGAAGCTTTAAATGCGTCATGCTTAACCAGTGGATCAGAACAGGACGCATTATGAACCCCAAAATCACTCCATTCACTAAGCAAGGCCTCGTGGTCAGTCAGCAAGGTCAACCAGAAGGGATTCAATTTCCAGAGTTTAGCCCCACAGGCAGGTGCAGAATCTAGGACCACCAGCACAGGTGATTGATCCGAGATTCCCCTCTGAAGGTACTGGACATCCAGTATTCTAGCAGTGAGATCAGGGGAGACGAGGGCCAAGTCTATTCTCGAGAACGAGTGAAAGCTGGCCGAGTGGCAGGAGTATTGGAGTTGTTTAGGGTGTCTCAACCTCCAAATATCCAGGAGTCCAAGTTCGGAAACCAACTTCGCGAACGGAGTGGGGGACGGGGAGGCAGAGGGTAGAGAAGGGGGAAGTTCAGCCCATCTATCTAAGACTTTATCCAAAACATTATTGAAGTCACCGATGCAAAGGACCGGAGCTGAGGGAGAAGTAGCAAGAAACGACATTGCCTGCCTGAGTACCTCATTATTGTAGGGGGGAGGGACATAGACAGCAAGTATGTGTAAAAGTGTACGGTTAACATAGGCCCTAAGAAATACATACCTGCCATATTGGTCAATTTGGCTATGAACTAAGTGGAAATTAAGCGACTTCCACACCAAAACTGAAACCACCCTGGAGTTAGCAGAGAAGGTGGAATGATAGGAGAGACCCACCCAGGGCTTCCTGAGAGCCAAGGTTCTAGTACCAACTAGACCCAGAACATCCCAAACCCCCCCTCCCTGCATATCCATCCCAAACTAGACACGCCTGGATCCCAAAAAAACCCTAACTAAACTAAGGCTGAGAACCTATAACAACCCTAGGGAGTAGAGACAACTAATGCCTCTACAAAAAGGCTATATCCTAGCATTCAGCTCCTAGAAATAAAGATCATTCCCGCTACATGGTTAGGAGGAGTACAAAACCCAGCAGTCAATGCGACCTCTGAGGGAGAAACGGTCCCTAAATAGGGGGTCTGGGTCTGCGCTCCAGCCAGGCCTCCGCCTCTTGAGGGGTATTGAAGAAGTGTGTGGAGCCATCATACACCGCCCTTAAACGTGCCGGAAACAACATGGCATATTGAATTTGATGGTCACGGAGCTTTCTTTTGACCTGTAGGAACTGCGTACGTGACTTCTGGACATCTACGGCAAAGTCTGGGTAAACAGAAATATCATGGTTGTCAAATTTCAAAGGACCCTGTGTGCGGGCCAGCCGTAGGACCGCATCCCGGTCCCTGTAATGTAGAAAACGGGCTATGAAAGTGCGTGCAGGTGCGCTCGGGGGAGGAGCCCTGGCAGGCAATCGATGGGCCCTCTCCACAGAGAACTGAGGACCAAAGTCATCGCGTTGAAATAGGCTGAGAAGCCATGTTTCGAGGAACGATTCTGGGGAGGAGCCCTCTGCTCTCTCCGGGAGGCCCACAAAGCGAACGTTATTACGACGTAGTCTTCCTTCAATATCGGAGAGCTTCGCCTTAACTGCCGACATCTGGGTTGTGAGGTTGGAAACTGTGTCTTTAAGAGGATTGGTGACATCTTCTAGGTCGGAAATACGGTGCTCCGCCTCCCCCACCCGTTCACGAATCTTTTGCATGTCATGCCTGATTAAAGTGATATCCACCTGTACTTGGCCAATTTTATCCATGACTCTGTGCTCGGACGTGGATATGGCTAAGAGAATTTGATGTGTCGACTGAGACGTGTCGTCTTCACGAGGTGGTGATCCCGAGGGGGAAGAGGGGGATGGGGAAGCAGCACCCCGGGTGGGTTGGGAGGAGGATTGAGAGCCTCTAGCATATTTCTCAAGTTTAGCAGCAACGGTAGCAGCAGCAGCACTGCCCCCACGTACCATGATGGGAGACGGGTGAATTCAATGATATAGAATAAACAATACGTGCTCACCACAGGCTGTAAAATCCCCAGGACTCCAGAGTCTCACGCAGGTGAATAAACCCAGGCAAGGAGAAGGAAATCTTTAACGTCAGTAGTCAGGCAGTATAATCACCAGCAGGCTTTTGAGTGGACCCTCTTAGAGAGTAGTGTAGATATGGAAGCGTCACCCAGCAGTGTGGGTAGAGCAGGGTAGTTGCAGGTATCCAGGCAGCCCCGCAGGCAGAGTAGTGCAGACTGGGAGGCTCCGACCAGCAGTGCAGAGAGGCAGGGGATGTGAGGAGGGACGGTCCGTGCAGGCAGATGCACCCCCGCGCCGTCGGCAATTATCACCGCCACAGAGGGACATGCAGTCCACCAGGCGCAAGGTGGAAGGAGACAGGGACACACAACGACCTCCGGTCCAGCAGAGAACAGCAGAGGGTGAGAGTGAAGGGAGCTCCGTCCCAGCGCGGCTCCGGTCTCCGCTGTTAGTTCCCAAGATGGCGCCGGGCGGAAGGAGTGAGGCCGAGCGGTGTAGGCCGCGACTCGTCCAGCGGCTTCCCAGGGCAGAAACACAGTCCCGCAGACCCCTCAACATGAGCAGGGTTAAAAGCCACAACGCGTGAGCCGGGTCAGTAGCAGCCACGAGCGGGGGAATCAGGATATATTAGGCAGGATAGATGGAGCTCTAACTCCTAGCTTCCTGCTCCATGCTCGGCCAAGCCACGCCCCCCTTATGAGTTATATCCTTCTCTCAAAGTATGTCCTTCTCCTCGGACACAGTTTCCTAGACTGAGTCTAGTAGGAGGGGCATAGAGGGGAGTAGCCAGCACACACTATTGATTTCTTAAAGTGCCAGGCTCCAGTGGACCCGATCTATACCCCATGGTAGTATACTATTCCCCAGTATCCACTACGGACTACGAGAAAAAGAATTACCGGTAGGTATAAAATTCCTATTTTCTGTAGTACAGCAATATGTCTATTCATGTGATGTTTTACCCTGTTGTGTACTAGAAAGCACTTCTGCACTTTTCTATAAGCCTATGGGCCTAATGCAGTAAGGATTGCAGATTCTGCAATTGACAGACAGAGGCGTTTGCAGTCAATGCGGGATGACCACATTAACTGCGGGCACATGCACAAGACGGGACCTGCGTGTGCGGGTCCCTTCGCTTAAATTGTCTGAATAAGGCCTTATGTAAGGTTTGCCTTTTTGTTCCCATATACAGGTTGAGTATCCCATATCCAAATATCCGAAACACGGAATATTCCGAAATACGGACTTTTTGAGTGAGAGAGTGAGATAGTGAAACCTTTGTTTTTTGATGGCTCAATGTACACAAACTTTGTTTAATACACTCAGTTATTAAAAATATTATATTAAATGACCTTCAGGCTGTGTGTATAAGGTGTATATGAAACATAAATGAATTGTATGAATGTACACACACTTTGTTTAATGCACAAAGATATAAAAAATATTGGCTAAAATTACCTTCAGGCTGTGTGTATAAGGTGTATATGTAACATAAATGCATTCTGTGCTTAGACTTAGGTCCCATCACCATGATATCTCATTATGGTATGCAGTTATTCCAAAATACGGAAAAATCCGATATCCAAAATAACTCTGGTCCCAAGCATTTTGGATAAGGGATACTCAACCTGTAATACTTTTTTGACTAACATTCTGGGAAACATTTACAGTAAACACATCCTATTTACTGTATATTATTTTATATGTGCCCTTAGAATATAAAATATACACATCTGTATTGTGTTTTTCTAGTACTTCATAGTTGTATTGATTTTCTTGAGTGCATTTTATGTTTTATTTTTATTGCTTATTTACAAGTTGTTTTTGTCTGAATAATCCTAAAACATAGATGCACCAAGTATAGTATGTTCCTGTACCTGCCAGTGCATCTTGTGCCACATTAAAATCATATTTAAACCTTGCAACTTAATTTTCCTTTCAGCAGTAGATGAAAGATGATATTTTGGGGACTTTTCCAAGAAACTAACTTTTTTTTGTTTTTTCTAGGATCAAACTGATGAGAAAGCGCTAATTGCAAAATTACATCAGCATATTGTAGCTCTTCAAGTTAGTGAGTCAACTGCTGTAGCAAAGTTAGAGGCCACGACAGCCAAACTGCACAAATTGGAGGCCTATAGTTTACGTTTAGAACAGAAAATTGACGACAAAGAGCAGGCATTGTATTATGCCCGTATGGAAGGAAGGAACCGAGCTAAACATCTCCGCCATACCATTCAAACACTGAGACGGCAGTTCAGTGGTGCTCTGCCGTTAGCCCAACAAGAAAAGTTCTCAAAGACCATGATGGATTTACAGAACGACAAGCTAAAGACTATAAGTGAAATGCAACTTGTTCAACAGCAACGCAGAGATACAGAGACCCATGCACTGGAGCTAGAGCTAAAATTTAAGGGTTTAGAAGAACTTCTTGCCACTCTTAAAGATGCCAGGGGTGCTCAGAAGGTAGGTAATTCTCATAACAAAGCAGTTTGCATACAGTACTTGATACACAAATATTTTACATTATTATAATACAAGATAATTAATTTCCATAGTTTATGCAATGGTTTGCAAAACATGTGGCACCTCCAAAATTATCTTAATTAATGGGTATGTTCATAACTAATCATTGTCCTCCCTTAGTAGAAACCGCCCTCTCCCACACTTAGTATGCCAGCTATGTGTTGTGCAGGGATGCAGTTAATATGCCGGCATTTGGGATCCCGGCAGTCAGGATACCGATACCGGAATTCCGACTGTTGGCAATGCTGATAGCCAGAATCCCCATGACACCCATAGAGTGGGAATAGAACCAGTGGCGAGCACAGTGAGCCACCGAGTCTGCAGCATGGCGAGCTCAGTGAGCCCGTAAGTGGACTCTGTGCGCTTGCACCATGGCAAGGATGCCGTTGTCTGTATATTGATGGCCAGCTTCCAGCCACTGGGAAATCATACTAGGCCTATTGTGCATTGGTACCTAAGCAAAAAGTATATTCAGTCTTAACTTTTAAAGTGTGATCTGGTAAAGGAAGTATGTCGTTTTGACATGCAAAGAGAAAAATAACACCATTCACTGCCATTGATGGAAATTTCAAGTCATGATGTAGCCACTTGCTGCTTTTGAAAGCAAATTTCAGGGAGAATGCACCGGCTGCAGAAGACGGCATATACTGCCCCATACTTAGCCCTAGCATCTCAAATGGTACTCTCCGGTGGGATACGGATAGCATCCCGGCTGTCGGGATGCTGGGGGCCATGTGACAGACACCGGAAATCCGGGGGGGGGGGGGGGGGCCTGAGGGTTAGCTGTAGCTATGACTAAAAGTACAAGTTTCAAATTTTAAAGAATCCTAACAAACTGCTTCATGAGAACATCTGATGTGATTAACATGTGCATTGTAGATGAGCAAAGGGACAGATTTGATATGATGACCATATTCCTTTACAGATGACCAATATCTCTTTAGACGAACAACATGATTTGGTACATAATTAGATGAGAAATATGGGACACACAGTGATCCATTTCTTCTTCATGTTACATTGTCATGGGTGTATACTGTATATAACGTAAATGATATGTGTGAAGTGCCGTGATGACAATCGCCTATATAAACATTGCTCACTCTTTATGGGGTTTAGTAAAATGGGGCATGGTCTGTGCTCCTGTGGAAACAAGCATTGTTTGTGGCATCGTGTGGTTCATGCTGGTAAAAAAACACCTAGTTGATTACAGTGTTCGCCCAAATCTGTTACTTTAGAGATTAGATTCATGGAACAGACCGCCAGCAAATCTGGAAGAGTTCCTTCGCCTTTAAAAAAAAAAAAAAAAAAAAAAGCCAGAACAGCTTTCATTCCTGTTGCTGTGTGCCAGGTTTGCTTCTTAGTGGTGAAACTGCAGATGGACACCATGGGCCAAATGTAATAGAGTGAGAGTTTCTGAAAGTGAGAGATTTGGTAAGGTTTTTCAGGGGGTTTTTTAAAGTGGCAATCATTTACACAGCAAAACCATGTTGATCTTGCTGTGTAAATGATTGCCACTTTAAAATAAAATGCAAAACCTTACCAAATCTCTCACTTTTTGAAACTCTCACTCTATTACATTTGCCCCCATGTGTGTCTTGAGTCACTATACTGGTGCTTTATGCTAAATTTTAATTAAAATAAAATGTGAGTCCTAGAAGACTACAGCATTCTAAGAAATCCTTTGTTCTCAGTATAGTGAAGCCTGATAACCTCTCAACTTAAGTTATTTTTACTTAACTCTTTATTGACTGCTGGTACTTTATTCCTTAGTAACCTGGCCTATTTTATTTTTGTTATCCAGTCCCCTATGTGCCCATTACCCTCCATGTACTTGAGTGCAGATTTGGAGCCACCTCTATTCTGTTTGGCAGATAACAGCATGCATTTGTATCATCTTATTTTTTTTTTATTTTGCCTTCTAGTTTCAGAAATTGGTAGAGACTGAGAGGTGTCCCCATTTCTCATTTATAAATGGGCAACATTGGGATACAGAGTGTTGTGGCAGAATTTAGGCTTTTTATAGTTACCATAAAAATCACACACTCATGTCCCACTATACCACCATTGGATGTCTGACAATTAATCTTTATTAACTGCCCATCAGAGCTTGGTGGTTTATCTTTGGCTGTGGCAGACATTTTTCTCTTTATTTCATTTTTATTTGGCTTGTGGATCCCAAGTATCTCTCAGTCACCTCTTGGTGTTTTCGTGGAGTGAGCGGTGGAATGCTGTGATCAGCACCTCCTGCTGACATTCTGCTCTTACATTGTTACCGGCCTGAGGGATTCCCAGTCACTGGCGGCTGCCACCTTCAGTTCTGTAGGAGTTAATTGTGTAAATGGGTTTTAATCTCTGTGCCAATATTCCCGTAGTTTGCTGATATTCTTCGTACTTCATGCCTCCTATTGTTACCGCAGAGAGTGAATTTGGATGCAGGGAGTAGGTATTTTATTGGGCGTTCCTCGGAGATAACAGGGGGGTGGTTAGGCAGACGCGGGCACATCACTGACAGCAGCTGCGTCTAAAGATGCACAATCACTCACACAGTACACCATACTTTGTAGGAGAGACCACATCTTCCTTAGGGCTGGTGTAGTTTTAATAGTGCATCTAAGGATGCACCAAGACAGATTCACACCGCGGCAATAACATAAAGACGCATACACAGCTGCTTCCTGTGACTTAAAACTGCTGCCCAGCCCTCAGTGCATTTCCCTCAATTATATGCAGCACAACACCATTGCAAAGATGTTAGGGACACATCTGTACATGGGGTGGGGTGGGATGTGACAATGCTAAATTCCTTTGTCGTATAAACAACCCTTATGAAGCTAAGAACACTGTACGCTGCTTACTTAAGAAATACCGTAATGATACGCTATTTGCGTAACGATCGCTCAGCCGTAGGCGAGACGCTCAAGCGTCACGTTCGCTCACGGCCCAGTGATCACAGGACACGTTATTGGTTATGTCTAGGGGAAAGATTCGCTGTAACGTAGCATACGCTAGAGACCACGAGGAGGTCACCAGCGGTGCAGACGCTCACAACACTATACCTTGATATTAAACCTTATACCGATGAAACACACAGAATACCTTAATGTGAGTACAGGGTGTAAATGCAACCTTGTGGAACCTGACTATCTACAAAGCTGCATGAGCGTCACCGACGCTCAAATGAACACTTATCACTATAGGAAATACACAGATACTGGTTTAGGTTTCCAAGGCCTATTAACTGTATTATGTCTAATATACTTGTAAAAGGGGATAACAGTACATATGATACACTACAATATAACAGAGACTTCCTAACCACAGAACTAAACAATAAATACAAAAAGACAATACTACACTGACCTAAATGCAATACGATACAATACTATAATACTATAAGGTATTTAAGAGAAAAAGAGGAGAGAGAGAGATAGAGAGAGAGAGAGAGAGATTGGCTCGCAGAAAGACAATGATTATGGAGAGAACTTACGCACAAAGGGTATGATCGCCAGCGCCTCGATATCCAGCTCCCGATTATCAGCAGATAACCGTTGATGAGAGAGTGAGAGCTGGATGTGGTCGGCCTGCCTATTTATGCTCCACACACAATGCAATCTCCTGGTCCTACAATCCCATTGTCCATTGGCCGAAGGAATTCGGCCCTGTACTGTAACCAAAGGTCATAGGTTGATTCATACAGGTGGGCTGTGCTGATTTCCAACAGCTCAGGTGGGTGGGGAACTGGGTTTCCCGCCGCATACCTGAGTATGTGCAAATCATAGAAATGGACATAAACTTCTTATGTCCATAACTATTCGCACGAGCGATTAATACGCTCCAAACCAACACCGGAATATTGCTAATTAAATACTCTTCCGATGGGTATCAAACACTGCTGTATGACTCCTGTTAGACCCTTCGTGCAATACAAAGAGGGATTCCTCAGCTCTGGGACATTATACTTTAACCAAACTTACAGAAACTATCAAAGGGATCATGATCTATAAACTACATTAATTGTGAACATTTGTAACTAATGAGTCGCACGCTACGATCACATAAACTCTACCGTAAATGCGCATACTGCGCGTGCGAGTGCACGCTATTGCGGGTATGCGCTTCCACGGGAGAGCGTACGCATGCGCAGCACGGACCAGTGTGCGGTGCAAATATGGCAGTGTGCACTAAGACATTTTTCTGACTTTGACAGTCCACCCTTTGGCAGTCAATAATAACTGCCACAAAATATTTAAGGAGAAAAATGTAAGTCAGGGGTTAATTGATTTCCATGGTGGGGAAAGGAAGAAGAATGGAGTAGGTGTGAAGAGAGTATGACCTAGTGAGAAAGTAGAAGCATGTGTGTATGAGTCCATGTTTGGAGGGTCATGTATCATCGTGCCGTACGTGTGGTAAATCAAGCTTCGAGGTATTGCGAAGTATACATTTGAATTCCTTCTTATCCTGTGGTACAGGTCTGTGGATGGGCTGTCAAACTCTACCGAGCTCATTTCGGCTGTGGTTGTAACACAATGGGGATGCACATTTTAGTTGATGATACATGAATTGGGGGGGGTATGTGGTTGCTGCTATCTGTGCCTGTATTCCCTATCGACTATGTGTGTTATTGTCTGAGGGTTGCAGAGATGAAGATAAAGAACACTTACGAAAAATGCAATGATATTCTATGTCAGGGTAATGTACGTTCGTCGATTGAGGTCTTGATTGGTGTCGGTTGATTGGAGTCTTCTTCTTTGTGCCTTTGCTCATAAATCGTGAGTAAAGCATACAACGTCCATGGATTTACAAAAAATGTTGGGCTAGCGTGGTTTTAAAGTTCCTAGGGAAACTGGGGTACCCATGGCATTGTCCATCCGTCCAGAGCCCTGAGGACTCCTGGCCATATCCCTTTGCCTTCCAGACTGCCTTCTCCTGAGTGGAACACAAATTCTGTATTTCACACAACTTTTGTGTGTTGATGGTATTAAATACCATCAGTTGTGTGGTGTCTGTCCGTATGGGGGTAGCAGCTGCAAGCTTTGCAGCTTCGTCTGCTCGGCTGTTACCAAGGGATACTGGGTCTTGACTATATGTATGTGCTTTACATTTGATAACAGCCACTCTGTCGGGTTCCTGTATCGCTGTTAGAAGCCTTTTTATGTGAGCTGCATGCGCTATCGGTGTACCAGCTGCCGTCATGAAATTTCTGAGACGCCATAGCGCTCCGAAATCATGGACTACCCCGAACGCGTATCTAGAATCGGTGTAGATATTGGCAGACTTACCCTTAGCCAATTCACATGCTCTGGTTAGGGCGACCAGTTCAGCAACCTGGGCTGAGTGAGGTGGGCCTAGCGGTTCCGCTTCTATGGTGTCTTGGTCATCTACGACTGCGTATCCAGTACACAAGTCTCCCGAGTCTGACTGTCTGTGACAACTACCGTCCGTGTAGAACGTGAGTTCTGCATCTTCTAGTGGATTGTCACTGATGTCAGGCCTTGCGGTAAAATTTTGGGTCAAATATTCCATACAATCATGTGTATCTTCCTTTGCATTAAATCCTCCTTCCCCATCACTCTCACCTCCCACCCTTTGTGCCTGTCCAGGCACACCTGGGAGAAATGTTGCAGGGTTTAATGCGCTGCATCTCCTTATGGTGATGTTTACTGGGGCCATTAGTGCCAATTCCCATCTCGTAAACCTTGCTGATGAGACATGTCTGGTTTGGGCAGAATTCAATAAGGCCGATACCGCATGTGGTGTATGGATTGTGAGGTTGTGGCCTAGCACGACATCTTCGCTTTTCGTCACTAGCAATGCTATCGCCGCAACGCTACGCAAGCATGTGGGGAGGGATCGCGCTACCGTGTCTAGCTGAGCGCTGTAGTATGCAATTGGCCTGCTGGCATCACCGTGTTTTTGTGTTAGTACACCTGCTGCGCACCCAGCACTTTCTGTTCCGTATAGTTCAAAGGGTTTCCCATAGTCTGGCATACCTAATGCTGGTGCCTGCGTTAGGCACTGTTTGAGTCTCTCAAATGCTGTTTCGGATTCGTCTGTATGCGAAATCCGATCAGGTTTGTTTGAAGAGACCATTTCCTGCAAAGGTAGCGCCAATATGGAAAACCCTGGGATCCAATTACGGCAATACCCACACATTCCTAAAAACGTCCTGATCTGTTGCTGGGTTTGTGGCAGTGTCATGTCTCTAATGGCTTGGATTCTATCAGCGGTCAGGTGTCTCAGTCCTTGTGTTAGACAGTGTCCCAAGTATTTTACCTTAGCTTGGCATAATTGCAACTTGTCTTTGGAGACCTTGTGACCTGTGTCTGAAAGATGAAACAGGAGCTGTTTCGTATCCTTCAGGGATGCCTCCAATGAATCAGAACACAGCAGTAGATCATCCACGTACTGTATCAACACTGATCCACTTTCCGGTTGGAAAGACTGTAAACAATCATGCAAAGCCTGAGAAAATATACTTGGACTATCTATGAAACCTTGGGGTAACCGAGTCCACGTATATTGGACTCCTCTGTATGTGAATGCAAACAAATATTGGCTGTCAGGGTGCAGAGGTACCGAAAAGAAAGCGGAGCAGAGGTCAATAACAGTGAAAAATTTGGCAGTGGGAGGAATTTGCATTAGGATGACAGCTGGATTAGGCACTACGGGGAACTGACTCTCAACTATTTTGTTAATCCCCCTTAGATCCTGCACTAGCCTGTAACCCCTCCCCCCGCTCTTTTTAACAGGGAAGATGGGACTATTTGCTGTGCTGGACGTTCTTACTAGAATGCCCTGTTGTAGCAAGCGCTCTATTACCGGGAAAACTCCTAACTCCACCTCTGGCTTCAGAGGATACTGTGGGATTTTTGGAGCTATCCTACCATCTTTTACTTGTACAACTACTGGAGCTACATTTGCCATTAATCCAGTGTCCTGTCCATCTTTTGTCCAAAGCGACTCTGGTATCTGAGATGTCATCTCTTCTACTTGGGATGGATTCCTATTTGTCATAATGGAATGTGACATTAATTTTGATGGGGAGTCTAACATGTCTCGTACTTCCTGAGCGTGATTCTCAGGGATGTCCAAGAATACACCTTCAGGAGTACAATAAATGACGCAACCCATTTTACATAGTAAGTCTCTTCCCAGGAGATTGGTCGGTGCCGATGCAGCCAGCAAAAAGGAATGCTTGGTATGCAAAGGCCCTATTGTAATCTCGGCTGGTTTGCTAACAGGGTAGTGCTGGACTACTCCTGTTACTCCTATGGCTGGAACTGTCCTACCAGTGGTTCTCATGCCCACTGTCGAATTGATCACTGACTTGGCCGCCCCTGTGTCTACAAGAAAGTTTAAAGTTTTACCGGCTACATTGATTGCAATCTCTGGTTCGCTTCCAAGACTGGCAATCAATTTAACTGGTTGCAGATTACAGGTATGGCCACACCCCTATTGGGTATGCTGACCTCCCTGAATCCCGCTGGCAGCAACTACTTGTGAGGGAGTTAGCTGGGAACTACCAGAGGCATGCCAATCTCTGTTTGGGGGATATCTTTTTGTTTCCCCTGTATGTGGCTCAAAACTCCGCCTCTGTGGACCCTGCTCCCAATGTCGTGTGTGGTGTTGTTGTCTAGGGGGTTGAAAAGATCTTTGTACATTTCTTACTCTACAGTCTCGTGCAAAATGTCCTGGTTTGTTACAAGAAAAACATGTTATTACACTTGCCTTACCCACAGGATTCGGTGGTACATACGCAGGCTGCCTTGTGGTCAGCGCCTGTATACTTACGGACATCAACTTATCACTTTGCGACTCCCTGTGCCTAGTGATATTTCTGTCGTGATCAATAGCAGCCTCTCTCAAGGTGGACACTGACAGACCTCGCCAACATGGCTGCGTGGTCTGTACCCTAGCTTTTAATGTTTCTTTCAAACCATCCATCAGTACAGATACTGCTGCTTCTCGATGGTTTGGGTTGGTCTTTATGTCTTCTATACCAGTGTACTTTGCCATTTCTAATAGTGCCCGGTGAAAATATTCTATTGCCGTTTCGGACTCCTTTTGCTTAATGGAAAATATTTTATTCCATTTAACAACGGCTGGGAAATACTCTTTTAGCTGTAAATTTATCCTTTTTACATTATCCTTATTGTACACGTCTGTAAGCGGTACATCTTTATCCAATGCACAATCAGCTAAAAACTGAGTTGCATCAACATTGGAAGGTAAACAAGCTCTTAGCAGTATCTGCCAATCCTTGTTGTTGGGTTCTACCGTGTTACCTAAATTCCTGATGTATTTTTGGCTAGCAACTAAATCCTTCCTGGGGTCAGGAAATTCGGACACTATTGTTCTTAATTCCATTCTGGAAAATGGAGTGTACATGGCAATGTTCCTTATGGGAGTGGCTCCAGACACATCTGTTTTTCCATTGGGAACTGCTATTACCCTTACAGGAGCAATTCTAACAGCCTCTTCCTGTGTAGATTCTACAGCTTGTTGTGGTACAATTGTTTCAGTGTAGTGCATGGTGCCGTACTTACCCGTTGACACGACCTCACCTATCCCTCCGCTAGGGGCTTTCACTAATCTCGTGGGTGTCGCTGTGCCTACTGTGGTCTCTGCTATGGTGGCTGCAAGAGAGAGAGCTGAAATTGTTGTTGAATCGTCTTCTTGATCGCACTCCTGAGGAAGGTTCAAAACAGGGTACATCTTGCACGGGTTAATACTTGCATGAGTTATTTGGTTAACATCATTAACATTTACAGTGTTACTAAGAGTTTGTGTTTTACAACCCAGTGCGTTTCTCTCCGCAATCAACTTCTCTCCTGCAATGTATGGTGGGGGAGGAGCTGTGGCAATCACCTTCCTGACTGCCCCAGATCCCGCCGCCAGAGCCAAACCTCTCTGTATCTCACCTTCCTGGTGCCATAACTGTAAATAATCATGATGCTGAATTCGTCTCTTTGCTGATTTTACGAGACATATCCTCCTCCTTAAATTTTGTAACACCTCTGGACTGAAGCTACCTATTCTTGGGAACTTGTCCCTGTCTTGTACAGTCATTCTCTCCCATTCATCACATAAAACCTCTGTGTGACTACCGTATTTTTCACACATGATGTATCTTGCCGACCCGACTGGTCGGTTCTCTGAATCAACCTGAACCTGGGTTGATCGCCCCCTACCTGAGCAACTGGCCCCCATCGTCTGTAGGTGTTGCTTAATCCTCCTTGGATTTTCTGTATCAAGGTTTTCAGCAAGCCTTTTCAGACAACCAAATTACTCCACAGTAGGCCGGCGGTGGCGGTTTACCGAGTACCCCACTCACTCGCCCACCTCGACCAATACGACCTGTAAACACCGTTATGATGCCAGCGTACTCGATACAGGGCCCCTATGGAACCTTCAGTTTACTGGAACATATGAGGGTTACCCGCAGGACACTTACTCTTTCCAGTAAAGTTGGGGTTGTTAGATAGTTCCTGAGTGACCAGCGAACTTCCCTTCCAAAAATAAAAAATTACACAAATCACGTCAGAATGTACAAATAGCGTTTGTGACCACTTTACTCTAATGGTATTTAGGTCAGATTACTAACTACTGCACACAATTACGTGTGGTCCAATCGTTCAGTACACGAGCACTATTTGTCATGTACTGAAAGACCAATGGAATCGATGTTTCCGGCCGCGATTCCTTCAGCAAGAGCTTATGGCCTATATGGGTTCTGCACCAACACCCCAGGCGTTGTGCCACTGGACTTTTATAGCGGACCTTTTACCTTACGACCTCCTGGTCTTGTTCCTTATGACCTCCTGGTCTTGTTACCTTATGGTCCGCTATACTCTAATGCTCAAATATTATTTAACCAGGGATGCCTCCCTGGCCACCGTATATGTCACTTACACGTATGTTCCTTAACGAGTACCCGACTTTCCTTTTGGTTCCACCTTAAAGTTATATAAACTTTTGTATACAAAACACACTCACTCAACACATGTACACTTTGTTTCTATATCTATTTCTGCGCAGAAATTGTCTTCAGGCCAAGAGTGTTACCAATTAGGAGCAGGATCTGTTAAACTAAATTTCAGATTTTCTAAAAACAGATTTGCGTTATTTACCGCTTCGCGTTATCTACCGCTGTGCGTTACTTATCGCTTTTGCGCTAATTATCGCTTTGCGTGACTTGGGCTACGTGGGCGTAACCAGACGCTACGTTGCGTAATGAACGCTGCGTGCGTCTGCCTTTTGGATTGCGTACGCTAGTCTTTGTTAGCGACACGTGTACGCAATGCAAAGGATCCACCGTAACACAATATATTTATTTATCAATGTAGATGATCCCTGATCATCTACCGCAATCCACACTGACTGCCTTGTATCTCAGACAAACCGTGTGTTTGTTCTATACTTTAACTATTACCTCTACTTTTAAATAACAGCAAATCTCTTTTTAGCACTTTCTATCAACTATATAAAAAAAATTGGCAAACAGGAATAGTGATATACGAAATTTGAAAAAGAAATGCAGATAAATGTATGCGTACGCAAGACAAAAGAAAAATAAACAGTTTTAAAAGACACAAGCGTTTTGTTCTTACTTCCGGTTACCGGATTCCTTCAGCACTCTTTACCTAAGCGAAGCAGACGCTTATCCCGCCAGCACTATGAGACAACCTCCCACCCTTTGCTGGAGGGATAATGTCTGCTGATCTACCTAGTGCAGATGTGAAAAGGACCGGACGAGCCCGCAATTGACAATGCTAAATTCCTTTGTCGTATAAACAACCCTTATGAAGCTAAGAACACTGTACGCTGCTTACTTAAGAAATACCGTAATGATACGCTATTTGCGTAACGATCGCTCAGCCGTAGGCGAGACGCTCAAGCGTCACGTTCGCTCACGGCCCAGTGATCACAGGACACGTTATTGGTTATGTCTAGGGGAAAGATTCGCTGTAACGTAGCATACGCTAGAGACCACGAGGAGGTCACCAGCGGTGCAGACGCTCACAACACTATACCTTGATATTAAACCTTATACCGATGAAACACACAGAATACCTTAATGTGAGTACAGGGTGTAAATGCAACCTTGTGGAACCTGACTATCTACAAAGCTGCATGAGCGTCACCGACGCTCAAATGAACACTTATCACTATAGGAAATACACAGATACTGGTTTAGGTTTCCAAGGCCTATTAACTGTATTATGTCTAATATACTTGTAAAAGGGGATAACAGTACATATGATACACTACAATATAACAGAGACTTCCTAACCACAGAACTAAACAATAAATACAAAAAGACAATACTACACTGACCTAAATGCAATACGATACAATACTATAATACTATAAGGTATTTAAGAGAAAAAGAGGAGAGAGAGAGATAGAGAGAGAGAGAGAGAGATTGGCTCGCAGAAAGACAATGATTATGGAGAGACCTTACGCACAAAGGGTATGATCGCCAGCGCCTCGATATCCAGCTCCCGATTATCAGCAGATAACCGTTGATGAGAGAGTGAGAGCTGGATGTGGTCGGCCTGCCTATTTATGCTCCACACACAATGCAATCTCCTGGTCCTACAATCCCATTGTCCATTGGCCGAAGGAATTCGGCCCTGTACTGTAACCAAAGGTCATAGGTTGATTCATACAGGTGGGCTGTGCTGATTTCCAACAGCTCAGGTGGGTGGGGAACTGGGTTTCCCGCCGCATACCTGAGTATGTGCAAATCATAGAAATGGACATAAACTTCTTATGTCCATAACTATTCGCACGAGCGATTAATACGCTCCAAACCAACACCGGAATATTGCTAATTAAATACTCTTCCGATGGGTATCAAACACTGCTGTATGACTCCTGTTAGACCCTTCGTGCAATACAAAGAGGGATTCCTCAGCTCTGGGACATTATACTTTAACCAAACTTACAGAAACTATCAAAGGGATCATGATCTATAAACTACATTAATTGTGAACATTTGTAACTAATGAGTCGCACGCTACGATCACATAAACTCTACCGTAAATGCGCATACTGCGCGTGCGAGTGCACGCTATTGCGGGTATGCGCTTCCACGGGAGAGCGTACGCATGCGCAGCACGGACCAGTGTGCGGTGCAAATATGGCAGTGTGCACTAAGACATTTTTCTGACTTTGACAGATGTGATGCCGTCGGAGGTGGCGGCTGAACTCAGACTTTTTAAAGTGACGATTATTTTACAAGCCCAACCCATGCCTTGTAAATGATTGACAATTGAAAAAAAAAAAAAAAAAAAAAGTCAAAGTTCTGCCGGCAACCCACACCTCCGGCCAATTCGGATGGCATTACATCACGCCCATTGTTCTTGTATGAAACATTGTTTAGCCTCTTAAATAATGTCGCTTTTTACTGTTTTCTTATACTCTTATGTTATATTCTGTATAATATGTTGGATTCCAGATAATAGATCGACAGTCAATATAGATGTAGCCATGCTCATCTTTGCTGCAACACGGCTTACCAGCTGCGAATAGTCACAGCCTGGCAATCCATGCAGCATACCGCTTCACAGTAAGATGAGCAGTGGCTATATCTATAGGTCAACACCATATAGTCGACATGTAGAAGGTCGACAGGTTCAAAGAGTCAACATGACAATGGTCAACACACATGGTTGACAGTTTTTTTTAGTTTTAGTTTTTTTACCGTTTCATCATTTACCATCAACGTGGACTGTGATTAGGAATAGTAGCCTTGCCCGAAGTGTAGCAAGTGAAGTGAGCCCGCAAGGATACGCATTTCCACTCATTTGGCTTAGGTATGGTTAAATATACAAAAAGACACAGAAAAACAATGTAGACCAGTTGTCTCAAACCATTTTTGTGTCAACCATTGTTGCCAACGTTATGATAGTGTTGATATTTGATTGTGTTGACCTTTTGACCATGTCGACCTATTGATTGTCAGTCTTTTGATCCACACCCAACATGTTTCATATAAAAGTATTCCATAAGTTAATATCATGATGACAGATATTTTACACCAAAACACATATCAATAGATACTTCTACCTGCACTTTGATATATTTGTGATATGTGCAATTGTATAATGTGCGGGTAATGTCTGTGCCTAAGCTATCCAGCACTTTGAAGCCTGTTTTAGCATGTTGATTTACATATAATTTTGTAAGTTTTGTTATTTATTTATTTATTATAAATTGCCCTTTCAGTGCTATGGGTTTTTATTTTACTCCTACACAATTTTTTTTTTTTTTTTTACTATACATACGATCATCGTTTAACAAAAGATGTAACTGCACAACATACAGGTTACAGAGTGGCACAAGAAGATGGACGAAATGCGGCTTCAGGACTTGAAACTTACTCGGGAATTAAAGCAAAAAAAAGAAGAGATCAAATATTTGAATAATATCCTCTCTGAACAGGAACACACAATTAGCAATTTGGAGGAAGAGCTTGTTCAGCAAGGCAAAGTAAGGATTAAAGTGCATGTTGTGTGTTCCCAGTGACACAGAGCTTTGTCTCTAATTTTGTATCAAATGCAGGTGAAGTGTATGAAAGAGTGGGAGAATCATCCTGAACTCCTCCAAAACAAGATAGCAGGACAATGTAGAAGACTGTTTGTGGAATATGAGCAAAGTATTGGATATGTTTAAGAGGTGTCTAGGGGTTGTTTATTATAAATTATAAAATTGAAAAAAAAAATGATATGCATCAGTTGTATTGGGGTACAGAGTTCGGAGTAGTTTGGGGTAGATTTTTTTGTATCTGTTGTGAAGTTTGATAATCAATTTGCTATCAACACAACACTTCAAAATACATTTCCCACATAATTAAACCTACCTTTCTGCTTTTCCTAGAAAAGTACTTGAAAAACTGTTTTTATTGGCCATGTTTTTTTTTTGTATATTAGTACCTTTAAATTATTATTATTATTATTATTATTATTATTCATTAAGGGGGGGGGGGCAAACCAGAAGTTTTGCACTGTGTCCTGCCATTTTTCCATTGAAAAAATTATGTATTTATTTTTTCCTAGTTTTTCACCTAGTCTGGGGTAGCAAGCGAAGAACCACTATTCCTCCTATTGAAATTCACATTAACTACTCGGATTTCTAATTGAATAACAAAAAGCTACAGCCTTGTGTTTTTATCCATGTTTAAAATGTTGTGCATCCTATTTTACATTTAATTGAATCTAATCCTGTGTGTTGTTGTTTTTTTTTTTTTTTTTATTAGGCATTTCATATAGTGTTATACTAAATAATATAACATTACTTTAAACATAATTAATACAACTACATATAATTCAAGCAAGTCTGTAGTAGGAAATTGTATGCACATTACTTTTTAAATTAATTTGAATGACTTTTAAACATAACTAAAATTGAAGTGTGTCCTTCACACTTCAATATTTCCAATTTTTCAGGGACTTCAAAATGTGATATTCCTACTGTGGAAGTTTTTGTTCTGATGTGTTGACAGGATAGAAGCTTTGATGTTCCCATTACTCTGTTTGCATGTTTTGCATACTGACAGATACCATGGGTGGCCCCTATATATACAGAATAACATTATATTCCACTTGTTCAATTCTTTGTGATTGCTTGAAACTTTCGGTGTACTAATGTATAATTAATCACATTTGCCGCGAAAGTTTGGAAGTCATGCTGAACTTAGTTTACAGCTCTGCATGTGGTTGGTTTTAGTCTGTAATTGTACTGTGTCGCTGTAAATTGCATTATAATTGACACAGGGAAGTAGTCAAACTGTTTTACCTTTTACATTGTGCTCTAATGAGATTTTAAGATTTCAAACATTCACACATTTAGACAACAAACATCTGTAACAAGGTTTTCTAAAGAAGCAATATTCTTCCAAAGATTTTTTAAATAAACGTGTTTGTTTGAACTTTTCCATTGAATACGTGGATAACTGGCTTTATAGCATTTTGGGGAATTATTGAAGTATATTTTACAGATTTATTTTGTAAATGCCCTTTCTTTGTGAATATTATAAGGGTCATTTATTTATATTAATAGAGAATTATAATGTGCTGTCAAAATACTCAGGAACAATGTGATGTGCTGGGCAAAGTAGATATGATATTTATTTATCTCACTTTTCACTTAAGTGCCTGGCACGCAAAACAGGTTTTCATTTTGAGACTATAGCCTAACTTTTTCCTAGGGGTCAGAGGCATTATTGAGACAGTGTTGGTCTCTATTACATGATTAGTTCATAGATGCTGTATTCTCAGATATATTGGTTTTGGTGGTAATTACTTTCACTGTGTATAGGCAACGGATTCACTTTTATGAAAAGATCAAAAAATAAATATAGATTGTAGACTGATATCTAAACAGCATTTACATAACAGGCATCCAAGCTCTAACTAGATACATTCCTTGGATTACACCGTTGAATGTTTTGTGCAGTGTTCCAAGCATTATTCACAATCTTTACGTATGTATTTTTTTAAGTTTCATGAGGAACGTCAAATGTCCTGGGATCAAAGAGAAGTAGAACTAGAACGTCAGCTAGATATGTATGAACAGCAGCAACATGAAGTTCTCAGTACTGCTCGGAAGGTAATGCACTGCTTAGTAGTATTTAATAGTAGTACTTTGATTTTAAAAGTGCATTTTGCTAATTTTAAGGAATCTAAATCTTGAAAGTCATTTTATTCTAGTTTGAAGAGGCCACAGGAGGAGTTCCTGATTCTAGTCTACCTCTACCTGAACAACTTGAAATAGCACTATGCAGAATAAAAGAGCATGTTAGGACCATCTTGGAAACAAAAACTGTATGTAGAACACTAGAAGAGGTGAGTAGAACCATTAGTATTCTCCATCATTTTCACTGGCAACAGCCTCTTATCTTCATAGGAACATAAACATAAAGATAGGATACTGGTTTGACATCTATGGCTAGTTAACTACACGTGTGTCCTCATACACTCAAATGAGAGGTGTAGCATCTTTTTCTTTAATTTTGCTTTGCACAAACAGTGAAACACCCCTCGGTGTTCCTAGTGACGCCGGGCTACGACTCTAGTCACAGTAATTAGTTATAAATATTTATAAATGTTGCTGATGACAAGAGAACTTTGCGTTAGAAAAACCTGCAGCATCGTAGAACTTTGTATAGAGATTCACACATATGTACAAGTGTTGCATATCAAGCCAAGTCCCATCGCTCCTGGCCCACTGTTTTGTGCATCTGTGGCAATAGTGTATGAGGACACATCGATACTCCTTTATTATAGCCTAACAATAATCTTCAGATTGGGTATTTGAGATATTTTGTAAACCTGTTTTGTGAGTTATTTTTCTCCCTTTTTGCCAGGTGAAGGTTTCATATGCTGCCTGTAGCTTACAATCTGTCTGATGAGGTGATTTGTGGTTGCCATAGAATTTGACGATCAAATGGGGGGTGTCCCAGCGCTTCTCCAACTTTCAGTCTTAAGATGTTTGGGTTATTTTCCCCAACAAAGAGGAAAACAAATATAGTGTACACTGTGTGAGCCCAAAACAAACACTTATATGATATATGCTTAAACTTTCTTGAGTGTAATTGAGTCTTGGGTAATATTGCACCATTACCTGCCGGGGATTGCAAATTGCACTGATGGCTTTCAAACCTTTAGGTAGATGTTCGTCAGGATACTCCAGAAAGAGTTACATAAAAAATGACTTAAGGGTGAATTCAATTAGGTGCTAAGTAACACCGGGAGCATAAAATAACAATTTTCCGCAATTTTTCCTGATGTTTCTCCAATTATTTTTTTTTATTATTATTTTTTTTCCAGGCAATACATTATTTACCGAAAATACACAGGTTCAGTGAAACCTATGTGTTTTCAGACAAAAACGGGGCATTTTCGGGGATTTGATTTCACCTGCCTGAGGAAGTTTAAACTAAATCCCAGATAAGCTTCAGCTCGTGCCAGCTTATCAGGGCTAATTGAATAGCCCTGGCAAAACAGTTACCCACAATCTCATCTCGAGTAATTGAATTCCCCCCCTCCATAATGTTTCCTGTCACGAATTGTTAATAAGGCAAAATAAATCCTTCAAGACCGTACTTACCCTTCAGAAATTTGGTATTTTCCTTGGAAATCAAGCATAAAATCATTGCAGTTAAAATAAAGACACTTGCATGAGAAAGCAGACCGAGATCTGTGATTGTAGCTATTTGAGGTTACAGTTTTCCCATTCACCCCTGCCATTATTATTTTTTTATTTATTTCAAAACAGTTTATTTTTTGCTTTTAGTATTTCTCTGACGTCCTAAGTGGATGCTGGGACTCCGTAAGGACCATGGGGATTAGCGGCTCCGCAGGAGACTGGGCACAACTAAAGAAAGCTTTAGGACTACCTGGTGTGCACTGGCTCCTCCCACCAAGACCCTCCTCCAGATCTCAGTTAGATTCTTGTGCCCGGCTGAGCTGGATGCACACTAGGGGCTCTCCTGAGCTCCTAGAAAGAAAGTATATTTTAGATTTTTTATTTTACAGTGAGATCTGCTGGCAACAGACTCACTGCAGCGAGGGACTAAGGGGAGAAGAAGCGAACCTACCTAACTGGTGGTAGCTTGGGCTTCTTAGGCTACTGGACACCATTAGCTCCAGAGGGATCGACCGCATGGAACCGGCCATTGATGTTCGGTCCCGAAGCCGCGCCGCCGACCCCCTTACAGAGCCAGAAGCAAGAAGTGTTCCGGAAAATCGGCGGCAGAAGACTTCAGTCTTCACCAAGGTAGCGCACAGCACTGCAGCTGTGCGCCATTGCTCCTCATGCACACCTCACACTCCGGTCACTGATGGGTGCAGGGCGCTGGGGGGGGGCGCCCTGAGCAGCAATATAAACACTTTGCCTGGCAAAATCATCACAATATATAGCCCCAGAGGCTATATATGTGATAAATACCCCTGCCAGATCCATAAAAAAGCGGGAGAAAAGTCAGTGAAAAAGGGGCGGAGCTATCTCCCTCAGCACACTGGCGCCATTTTCTCTTCACAGTGCAGCTGGAAGACAGCTCCCCAGGCTCTCCCCTGTAGTTTTCAGGCTCAAAGGGTTAAAAAGAGAGGGGGGGCACTAAATTTAGGCGCAATATTGTTTATACAAGCAGCTATTGGGGGAAAAATCACTCATTTACAGTGTTAATCCCTGCATTATATAGCGCTCTGGTGTGTGCTGGCATACTGTCTCTCTGTCTCCCCAAAGGACTTTGTGGGGTCCTGTCCTCAGTCAGAACATTCCCTGTGTGTGTGCTGTGTGTCGGTACGGCTGTGTCGACATGTGGGATGAGGAAGGTTACGTGGAGGTGGAGCAGAGGCCGATAAATGGGATGTCGCCCCCTGTGGGGCCGACACCAGAGTGGATGGATAGGTGGAAGGTATTAACCGACAATGTCAACTCCTTACATAGAAGGCTGGATGACGTAAAACAGCTGTGGGACAGCCGGCTTCTAAGCCCGCGCCTGCCCAGGCGTCACAAAGGCCATCAGGGGCTCAAAAAAGCGCCCGTTACCTCAGATGGCAGACACAGATGTCGACACGGAGTCTGACTCCAGTGTCGACGAGGTTGAGACATATACACAATCCACTAGGAACATCCGTTACATGATCTCGGCAATGAAAAATGTGTTACGCATTTCTGACATGAACCCAAGTACCACATAAAAGGGGTTTTATTTTTGGGGAGAAAAAGCAGCCAGTGTTTTGTTCCCCCATCAGATGAATGAATGAAGTGTGCAAAGTAGTGTGGGTTCCCCCGATAAGAAACTGGTAATTTCTAAAAAGTTACTGATGGCGTACCCTTTCCCGCCAGAGGATAGGTCACGTTGGGAGATATCCCTTAGGGTGGATAAGGCGCTTACACGTTTGTCAAAAAAGGTGGCACTGCCGTCTTAGGATACCGCCACCTTGAAGGAGCCTGCTGATAAAAAGCAGGAGGCTATCCTGAAGTCTGTATATACACACTCAGGTTATATACTGAGACCTACAATTGCCTCAGCATAAATAGTGCTGCTGCAGCGTGGTCTGATACCCAGTCAGATAATATTAATACTCTAAGACAGGGATAATAGTTTGCTAACATAGAGCATATTAAAGACGTCGTCTTAGATATAAAGGATGCACAGAGGGATATTTGGGGATGGTCTCTGGGACCTCGTATCCACAGCAACAGCTGGAAAAAAAAATTTACCTCAGGTTTCCTCACAGCCTAAGAAAGCACTATATTTTCAGGTACAGTCCTTTCGGCTTCAGAAAAGCAAGCGGGTCAAAGGCGCTTCCTTTCTGCACAGAGACAAGGGAAGAAGGAAAAAGCTGCACCAGCAGCCAGTTCCCAGGATCAAAAATCTTCCCCCGCTTCCTCTGAGTCCACCGCATGACGTTGGGGCTCCACAGGTGGAGACAGGTGCGGTAGGGGCGCGTCTCGGGAACTTCAGGGACCAGTGGGCTTGCCCACAGGTGGATCCCTAGGTTCTGCAAATAGTATCACAGGGATACAGGCTGGAGTTCGAGGCGACTCCCCCTCGCCGTTACCTCACATCAGCCTTGCCTGCTGCCCTCGGAGAAAGGTAGTACTGGCGGCAATTCACAAGCTGTACTTCCAGCAGGTGAAATCAAGGTACCCCTCCTTCAACAAGGCCGGGGTTACTATTCCAAAATGTTGTGGTACAGAAACCAGACGGTTCGGTGAGACCCATTCTAAAATTAAAAGCCTTGAACACTTATATACGAAGGTTCAAGTTCAAAATGGAATCGCTCAGGGCGATTATTGCAAGCCTGGAGAATTTCATGGTATCACTGGACATCAAGGATGCTTACCTGTATGTCCCTATTTACCCTCTTCACCAGGAGTACCTCAAAATTGTGGTACAGGATTGTCATTACCAATTCCAGACGTTGCCGTTGGTCTGTCCCCGGCACCAAGGTATTTACCAAGGTAATGGCCGAAATAATTATCCCGTACTTGGACGATCTCCTTATAAAGGCGAGGTCCAGGGAGCAGTTGTTCGGCGGAGTAGCACTATCTCGGGAAGTGCTACAACAGCACGGCTGGATTCTGAATATTCCAAAGTCGCAGCTGGTTCCTACGACGCGTCTACTGTTCCTGGGTATGGTTCTGGACACAGAACAAGATAAAAAGTGTTTCTCCCGGATGAGAAGTCCAAGGAGTTGTTGTCTCTAGACAGAGACCTCCTAATACGTATACAGGTGTCGGTGCATCAATGCACGCGAGCCCTGGGAAGGATTGTAGCTTCTTACGAAGAAATTCCATTCACCAGGTCCCATGCAAGGATTTTCCAGTGGGATCTGTTGGACAAGTGGTCCGGGTCGCATCTTCAGATGCATCGGCGGATAACCCTGTCTCCAAGGGCCAGGGTGTCGCTGTTGTGGTGGCTGCAGAGTGCTCATCTTCTAGGGGGCCGCAGATTCGGCATACAGGACTCGGTCCTGGTGACCACGGATGCCAGCCTTCGAGGCTGGGGGGCAGTCACACAGGGAAGAAACTTCCAAGGCTATGGAAAAGTCAGGAGACTTCCTTACACCTAAATATTCTGGAACTAAGGGCCATTTACAATGCCCTAAGTCAGGCTAGACCCCTGCTTCAACACCGGCCGGTGCTGATCCAGTCAGACAACATCACGGCGGTCGATCATGTAAACCGACAGGGCGGCACAAGAAGCAGGATGGCGATGGCAGAAGCCACAAGGATTCTCCGATGGGCGGAAAATCACGTGTTAGCACTGTCAGCAGTGTTCATTCCCGGAGTGGACAACTGAGAAGCAGACTTTCTCAGAAGACACGACCTCCACCCGGGAGAGTGGGGACTTCATCCAGAAGTTTTCCAAATGATTGTACACCGTTGGGAAAGGCCACAGGTGGACATGATGGCGTCCCGCCTCAACAAAAAGTTACAAAGATATTGCGCCAGGTCAAGGGACCCTCAGGCGATAGCTGTGGGCGCTCTGGTAACACTGTGGGTGTACCAGTCGGTGTATGTGTTCCCTTCTCTGCCTCTCTTACCCAGGGTAATGAGAATAATAAGAAGGAGAGGAGTAAGAACTATACTCATTGTTCCGGGTTGGCCAAGAAGAGCTTGGTAACCAGAACTCCAAGAAATGATCTCAGAGGACCCATGGCCTCTGCCGCTCAAACAGGACCTGCTGCAGCAGGGGGCCTGTCTGTTCCAAGACGTACCGCGGCTGCGTTTGACGGCATGGCGGTTGAACGGCGGATCCTGAAGGAAAAGGGCATTCCGGAGGAAGTTATCCCTACGCTATTTAAAGCTAGGAAAGAAGTGAACGCAAACCATTATCACCGCATATGGTGGAAATATGTTGCGTGCTGTGAGGCCAGGAAGGCCGCAAAGGAGAAATTTCAGCTAGGTCGATTTCTGCACTTCCTACAGTCAGAGGTGACTATGGGCCTAAAATTGGGTTCCATGAAGGTCCAGATTTCGGCTCTATCGATTTTCTTCCAAAATAGAACTGGCTTCACTGCCTGAAATTCGGACTTTTGTTAAGGGAGTGCTGCATAGTCAGCCCCCGTTTGTGCCTCAAGTGGCACCGTGGGATCTCAACGTGGTGTTGGATTTCCTGAAGTCGCATTGGGTTCAGCCACTTAAATCCGTGGAGCTACAATACCTCACGTGGAAAGTGGTCATGCTGTGGGCCGTGGCGTCGGCCAGGCGTGTATCAGAATTGGCGGCTTTGTCATACAAAAGCCCTTATCTGTATTTTATATGGATAAGGCGGAATTGAGGACTCGTTCCCAATTCCTTCCTAAGGTGGTATCAGTTTTTCATGTGAACCAACCTATTGTGGTGCCTGCGGCTACTTGGGACTTGGAGGATTCCAAGTTACTGGACGTAGTCAGGACCCTGAAAAGTATATGTTTCCAGGACGGCTGGAGTCAGGAAAACTGACTCGCTATTTATCCTGTATGCACCCAACAAGCTGGGTGCTCCTGCTTCTAAGGAGACTATTGCTCGCTGGATCTGTAGCACGATTCAACTTGCACATGCTGCGGCTGGACTGCCGCACCCTAAATCTGTAAAAGCCCATTCCACGAGGAAAGTGGGCTCTTCTTGGGCGGCTGCCCGAGGGGTCTCGGCTTTACAACTTTGCCGAGCTGTTACTTGGTCGGGTTCAAACATTTTTGCAACAGTCTACAAGTTTGATACCCTGGCTGAGGAGGACCTAGGGTTTGCTCATTCGGTGCTGCAGAGTCATCCGCACTCTCCCGCCCGTTTGGGAGCTTTGGTATAATCCCCATGGTCCTTACGGAGTCCCAGCATCCACTTAGGACGTCAGAGAAAATAAGATTTTACTCACCGGTAAATCTATTTCTCGTAGTCTGTAGTGGATGCTGGGCGCCCATCCCAAGTGCGGATTGTCTGCAATACTTGTTTATAGTTATTGCCTAACTAAAGGGTTATTGTTGAGCCATCTGTTGAGAGGCTCAGTTATATTTCATACTGTTAACTGGGTATAGTATCACGAGTTATACGGTGTGGCTGGTATGAGTCTTACCCGGGATTCAAAATCTTTCCTATTTGTGTCAGCTTTTCCGGGCACAGTATCCTAACTGAGGTCTGGAGGAGGGTCTTGGTGGGAGGAGCCAGTGCACACCAGGTAGTCCTAAAGCTTTCTTTAGTTGTGCCCAGTCTCCTGCGGAGCCGCTAATCCCCATGGTCCTTACGGAGTCCCAGCATCCACTACGGACTACGAGAAATAGATTTACCGGTGAGTAAAATCTTATTTTTTTTGTCCTTATTTTAATACTTTTAATTGCAATTATTTATGCTTTAAGTATATTCACCTTTAAATACTGTAAGTATTTTTTTTTATATATACATGGTCTTTTCTTAAATTAGGAGGACCATCCCGAAGTAGACCTTTTCACTAAGAACACCCTAGCACACTAGATTATTTTCTGTTAAGCCCTTGTACCTCTCTCTAATGAGATAACAGGACTTTATTCCATCTATATATTTAATCGGCCAAGCAATTTTATTGTGAGAGCAACTACATTACAGCATTGATTTTGATGGTTCAGGTGTCATTGTAAATGAATGTCCAAGGCGAATCACACATTTATAAAGGACGAGTATGATCTAGAAGGATTTATTTGGTCTGATTAACCACAGCTCTTTAATGACTACAGCCATCACTGAGTCTTCCTAAACACTTACATTAACCGGCTAATATTATTTTTTAAGACTTTATTATTATTTGTTTTTGTTTTTTCATTATCAAATTATGTAAATAAGAGCTATTTAAACCCTTTTCAGAGTATTTTTTTGTTTACAAATATACAGGTTTGTTAAAATCATCCTAAATAATACTAGGTATTATTTACTTCATTTGATAATTTAATGACTAAACAATGTTGGGGACATAATCTATATAAATTATATAATCTCATAACCTGTTGTGTTTTTAACAATATAACACATTGTGCTGTAAGAAGAGCAGCCAGCATTAGGGGGCGATCACGGTAACCAATCATTGCTGGCTGCGAGGGGGAGAGGGAAGTGGGTGGCAAGGCTGCATTCACACCAGGCAAGTGGTTAATGCCCTCCACTTTTCTCACGTTATGGCAGAAGAGTGGGATAGGGATGCCACTATATACTTTAGGTCATTGGTGAGACTGTATCTTGAATATTGTGTTCACTTCTGGGGACCATGTCTCCAGAATGTGTATGATGCATGGTCTACTTCGCAATTTTTTTTATAAAAATTACATCACTATTTATGGTTTGGAGCAGATGACACGGAAGAGTTTATTAGATGCTTTCATATATATTAAGGGTTTAAGAAGTTACAGAGAAAAATAATTATTACACTAAAGTATATACAATAAAATTGTATAGTAGAGCAGTTTGATGTAATTTGCAGAAAAATCTAAGAATTTAGTTGCAAAATGGTAGTAAATAGGTAGGACATAGGTAGTATAGCCTTCCAACGAAGGTGGTAGAGCACTGTACATTTGGAGGATTTAAACATTCCTGGTAACGGACATAATGCCTTCCTAAATCTGAAAAACGATAAGAATCAAATTTTGTCTGAGGACTTTACGATATGTGCTATGTGGTTTATAGCTATATCCAATTTTACGTTTCTTTGTTAGTGCATAGACAGTGATGATTTGAATCCCAATCATGCAGTCCTATTGCAGAATCATAATCCTTGTCTATGGTTAATAGTAACAACGTTCGTTCAGAGCTGTTAGTATTTGCATAACTGCAAATCTTCAAGTTAAAATGGTTGTTAAATGATGTTTAGTATAGAATCATAATGTTAATAGACTGTTCAGTTTATACCTTAAATGTTTTACAAGCTATATTTTCCATCTCTGCTCAAATGTAACAAAAGGTCTTAATGTGCTCAGGCCTAATGTGTTATATTGTTTTTCAATTATTCACAAAGCCATTTACACTAACTTGAAAGTACATACTGTATATGTTTTTTTTTGTTTTTTTTACAGAAAATTAAACAGAAAGAATCTCTGCTCTGGACAGCAGAACAAAATGTGCTGAGCCGTGATAAAGTAATAAATGAATTGAGATTGCGATTGCCTGCAGTTATAGACCAGGAGAAGGTAGTGTCCGAGTTACCCGAGGCTTCACAGTTACGCCAGGTTGCTCATCAAACTATTGAAAACATGCAAGCTCGCCTTAATCAAAATGAAGGAGTTCTGAAAAAATACCAGCATCTTCTGGCTAAAGCAAGAGAGGTATTCTAAAGATCCACTTGTTCTGATCTAAATTGACCCTGTATTTAGTGTTGGAATTCTGTGTAGAAATGAAAATAACCTTTATACACTCATTTCTACAAAGAAATATGTCTTATTCCTAAATAGATTGTGATCAAATCATTATTTCTGTCTGGAGATCTCATTTACACCTGTTGCCTACGCACCATGGAATCCTTTTCAGTGGTTAATCTGAGTATTCAGGTACAACATTGTAGTGTCTCAGCTATGTCATTGGTTTTTAGTGCATTAATTGCATTCTCAGGAGTAACTTATTCTTGCAGTAGTGGTAGTGCTGTTACTATCTATATATTAATAGCAGAAGGATGACTTTTATGAGTGACCTATTTCTATGATGCCGTTGTCTGAGCATGGAACATCATATACCAAATTAAAGGTCTGTAGATTTGCAGGAAAATGTTGCCGTTGTATTTGGTTGTTTCTGCCTACAAAATAATTGCCTCCGCACAGTCTAGACAGGGGGTACACATAAGTAAATTATAAGGTATTATGACTCAATATGCTTCATTCTGGTTAATTGACATGTCTGCTGTAGTCTCCAGTGTATAGTAATGCTGACCTTACATTAGCAGGACTTACATTAGATGCAAGTCGTACTATGGATCACCCGCACCAGCCTCTGGGCACGCAATAGATTGTACGGTGCTTTTGCACTGTACAATCTATCGTACGTCCGCAATTGCTGGGATCGGTTGACCATACGTGCAGCACATATGATCAGCTGATGAGACGTGCAACCCGCGGGGCCGCGCATCGCATCATATTCGCACCCATTAACACGCGCAATGTGCATACTATCGGTTGAATGATAGGTCAATATTGTGTATTCGTACACAATATCGACCTAGTGTATGGCCAGCATAAGAATTCCCTGGATAAGATTGAATACTTGTGTTCCCTTGTGGAGAAATGACACTCCAGCACGGCATCTACTGTATCCGATGTATAGCGCAAGCACCATTTCACTTATCAAGAACAGATCTGCAGAATAATGTTTTGTAAACTAAAAATGTGTTTTATTTCTGCTCCAGTGAAATGTTACTTACAATGAAACAAAGCAGCATGTCAATCTTTGGAATTCATCCAGCAACATCTAGAATACAATGTTGGCTCAACATACTTTGCAGCTGCTCTTCATGCAGTATTTAGTTACTAGTTCAGTTTTGCCCAACAACTTTCACAATTTTTAAAATGAAAAAGTGATACATGTATTATTAATTAACTGGGCATCAGTCAGTGGGGATACCAGCTATTTAGCAATATCATGGTTACTTAAAAATAAAGTGCCCTTCCAGAACACTACAAGTCATTTACTTGCCATGATAAAGTTCTTTGAATATACAAGTTGAGGGGCCCTGGTCCCTTGTGGTATATTACAGAAAAAATAGTGAAGTGCTGGCACAGTAAGATACAGTTCTGCATACATTGCAAGGGGCTCAGAAAAAAAACAAAATAGATGAATGCAGAAACAGCACTACTGTCCAGGCTTTGATTTCATAGAATATACTTAATGTATGCTTATGAGTTTACAGTTTTATGTTCTAGGATAGGTTGTTTAACTGCTGCACATGTAGGTGTCATTTTGAAGCAGGCAAATATAAGACATTTCAGGTACGTATCAGTGGAAAATTGCAAACCGTATCCAATTATTTAAATCCCTAAAGGAAAATTTTTCTACTGCATTTTTCTTATTATTCACACTCCATGAATAGTCTGTATTTGATGTGTTGTAGTGATTTTGTGCTACTATGATGCTTTCACAACTACCTGCTGTAATATGAGATGCAAATGTGCTGAGATGCTGTGTAAAGACAAAAACTCTTGAATGTTATTAAAAACCATAGTGGCACTGCAAATAAACAACTTGAGTAAGTTGTTGTGTGCTAGTGGCGTTGTCTGAGCAGGGAACATTGTATGCCAAATTTAAGGTCTTGGTCTGTAGATTTGCAAAAAAAAAAAAATCTTGGCTTTGTAATCATTTGCTTAATTTTGGAGTTATGTGCCAAAATGTCCTCCTGCCATTTACATGGCATCACCATTGTGCTCTGGGAAATATGACAGTTATGCTGCATTCAGATCGCAAATGCCGGATCCTACCCGGTAAGAGAAACGTGTCCTTACCGGGTGGGATCCGGCATTTGCGCTCCTCTGCTGGCTTTCCGACCCGGCAATATACCGGGTCGGTTGCCATAGCAGCAGGGGGCGCAGCAGGTGCGGGGGTGGAGGCGGCGCTGGGAGATGAGCTCATCTCCTGCGCCGCCTCTCCCTATGCTGTGAATGGGAGCCGTGTCGCATCAGAACGGCTCCCATTCACACTGCACCTGACCCGGTATTCAACCCGGTAATAACCCTTCTTTTTTACCGGGTTGAATTACCGGGTCAGGCGACCCGCTATTTCTGCAAAGGCGCTTTCACATCGCACACTGACCCGTTTCGACACGGCAATTTGCCGTGTCGATACCGGGTTTTTAGTGCGATGTGAAAGGGGTATTAGTGAACTCTCCTTGTGCATATCCTGGGTGACATGGAGCATGTAACCTGCCGGGTGGTCTGGAAGCTGTGACCGTTATTTGCATCCACCTAGTAATCATTTGCCCGGTTGAAAGCGGGTGTATCAACTAGTTATTGTTATTACTATTATTATTATTATTATTATTATGATATGTTGTATTGCAGAAATAATCACTTATAATCACGTTTATGGTATCTCTCTATATCAGTCCATAATACTCTGCTGTCTCTTTTATCAGTGCACAAAATTAACTATATATTGACTGTATTTGCTTGATTGCACTTATTAGCTGTGAATACGTTAGTTGTTTATATATATTTGCAATTTTATTTTTATAGGAGCAGCAAGAAAGTGCAAAAAAGCATGCTGAGGATCTCAGAGTGCTGCATCAGAAGCTGGACCTGCATTCAGATGCCTCCATTAGCAAATTTAAGGAGGCTGCCTTGGTTTGTATTTTTTTTATTTTATTTCAAATACATATTTCCCCTTTGTCGTACTACATATCCCAGCAAGCTGCTCCAGCTTTTTGCTAATTATTCCCAGCAATCCTTCCAATGCTAAAGCTTGCAACAAACTGTACAGTGCTTTTGTTCTCTCCAGTAACTGAATATTTAAATCTGGGGACGATTTGGCTACACCTTGGTATGGTCAGATTGTGAGAAGGTTAGTCCTATCTGGTTGGATGGTGACCCATTTTTTTAGTTGCACTATTTTAAAGTACAGTATATAATCACTTGTTTTCATCTGGATTATTATGTTGAATTCTAAATTCATATTGTAAATCTGACGAACAATAAGGATTACCTCAAATATAGTGTATTCGGCCATTATCAGTGCAGTGCTGTCATTCTGATGTGTTAAAAAGATTCCTATCATTGACCTGAATGTGCAAAAGAATAATTCTCTAAGGATCATTTAGGGAACAGCGTTCTTATTATGGATGGTGATACATAGCATTATGATGCAGGACACTTGGATAACATTGCATAGCTCTGCCTTTTTATGGCTGCAATATAGACCCCATTGAAATGATTCTCTATGATAAACATAATTGCCTTTCAATTATATTTTCTCTATCGTCCTAGTGGATGCTGGGGTTCCTGAAAGGACCATGGGGAATAGCGGCTCCGCAGGAGACAGGGCACAAAAAGTAAAGCTTTAGGATCAGGTGGTGTGCACTGGCTCCTCCCCCTATGACCCTCCTCCAAGCCTCAGTTAGATTTTTGTGCCCGGCCGAGAAGGGTGCAATCTAGGTGGCTCTCCTAAAGAGCTGCTTAGAAAAGTTTAGCTTAGGTTTTTTATTTTACAGTGAGTCCTGCTGGCAACAGGATCACTGCAACGAGGGACTTAGGGGAGAAGAAGTGAACTCACCTGCGTGCAGGATGGATTGGCTTCTTGGCTACTGGACATTAGCTCCAGAGGGACGATCACAGGTACAGCCTGGATGGTCACCGGAGCCTCGCCGCCGGCCCCCTTGCAGATGCTGAAACGAGAAGAGGTCCAGAATCGGCGGCAGAAGACTCCTCAGTCTTCTAAAGGTAGCGCACAGCACTGCAGCTGTGCGCCATTTTCCTCTCAGCACACTTCACACGGCAGTCACTGAGGGTGCAGGGCGCTGGGAGGGAGGCGCCCTGGGAGGCAAATGAAAACCTAATTTGGCTAAAAATACCTCACATATAGCCTCCGGGGGCTATATGGAGATATTTAACCCCTGCCAGAATCCGTTAAGAGCGGGAGACGAGGCCGCCGAAAAAGGGGCGGGGCCTATCTCCTCAGCACACAGCGCCATTTTCCCTCACAGAAAGGCTGGAGGGAAGGCTCCCAGGCTCTCCCCTGCACTGCACTACAGAAACAGGGTTAAAACAGAGAGGGGGGGCACTAATTTGGCGTTAGAAATATATAAAAAAGATGCTATAAGGGAAAACACTTATATAAGGTTGTCCCTATATAATTATAGCGTTTTTGGTGTGTGCTGGCAAACTCTCCCTCTGTCTCTCCAAAGGGCTAGTAGGTCCTGTCCTCTATCAGAGCATTCCCTGTGTGTGTGCTGTGTGTCGGTACGTGTGTGTCGACATGTATGAGGACGATGTTGGTGAGGAGGCGGAGCAATTGCCTGTAATGGTGATGTCACTCTCTAGGGAGTCGACACCGGAATGGATGGCTTATTTAGGGAATTACGTGATAATGTCAACACGCGGCAAGGTCGGTTGACGACATGAGACGGCCGACAAACAATTAGTACCGGTCCAGACGTCTCAAAAACACCGTCAGGGGTTTTTAAAACGCCCGTTTACTTTAGTCGGTCGACACAGACAGGGACACTGAATCCAGTGTCGACGGTGAATAAACAAACGTATTCCTTATTAGGGCCACACGTTAAGGGCAATGAAGGAGGTGTTACATATTTCTGATACTACAAGTACCACAAAAGAGGGTATTATGTGGGATGTGAAAAAACTACCGTAGTTTTTCCTGAATCAGATAAATTAAATGAAGTGTGTGATGATGCGTGGGTTCCCCCCGATAGAAAATATGGGCGGTATACCCTTTCCCGCCAGAAGTTAGGGCGCGTTGGGAAACACCCCTTAGGGTGGATAAGGCGCTCACACGCTTATCAGAACAAGTGGCGGTACCGTCTATAGATAGGGCCGTCCTCAAGGAGCCAGCTGACAGGAGGCTGGAAAATATCATAAAAAGTATATACACACATACTGGTGTTATACTGCGACCAGCGATCGCCTCAGCCTGGATGTGCAGAGCTGGGGTGGCTTGGTCGGATTCCCTGACTAAAAATATTGATACCCTTGACAGGGACAGTATTTTATTGACTATAGAGCATTTAAAGGATGCATTTCTATATATGCGAGATGCACAGAGGGATATTTGCACTCTGGCATCAAGAGTAAGTGCGATGTCCATATCTGCCAGAAGATGTTTATGGACACGACAGTGGTCAGGTGATGCAGATTCCAAACGGCACAAAGGTGTATTGCCGTATAAAGGAAGAGGAGTTATTTGGGGTCGGTCCATCGGACCTGGTGGCCACGGCAACTGCTGGAAAATCCACCGTTTTTTTACCCTAAGTCACATCTCTGCAGAAAAAGACACCGTCTTTTCAGCTTCAGTCCTTTCGTCCCTATAAGAGTCATATCTGCCCAGGGATAGAGGAAAGGGAAGAAGACTGCAGCAGGCAGCCCATTCCCAGGAACAGAAGCGTTCCACCGCTTCTGACAAGCTCTCAGCATGACGCTGAGACCGTACAGGACCCCTGGATCCTACAAGTAGTATCCCAGGGGTACAGATTGGAATGTCGAGACGTTTCCCCTGCGCAGGCTCCTGAAGTCTGCTTTACCAAGGTCTCCCTCCGACAAGGAGGCAGTATGGGAAAAAATTCACGAGCTGTATTCCCAGCAGGTGATAATTAAATTACCCCTCCTACAACAAGAAAAGGGGTATTATTCCACACTATATTGTGGTACTGAAGCCAGAAGGCTAGGTGAGACCTATTCTAAATCTAAAAAAATTTGAACACTTACAAAGGTTCAAATCAAGATGGAGTCACTCAGAGCAGTGATAACGAACCGGGAAGAAGGGGACTATATGGTGTCCCGAGACATCAGGGATGCTTATCTCCATGTCCCAAATTTGCCCTTATCACTAAGGGTACCTCAGGTTCGTGGTACAGAACTGTCACTATCAGTTTCAGACGCTGCCGTTTGGATTGTCCACGGCACCCCGGGTCTTTACCAAGGTAATGGCCGAAATGATGGTTCTTCTTCGAAGAAAAGGCGTCTTAATTATCCCTTACTTGGACGATCTCCTGAGAAGGGCAAAGTCCAGGGAACAGTTGGAGGTCGGAGTAGCACTATCTCGGATACTGTTACAACAGCAGGGGTGGATTCTAAATATTCCAAAATCGCAGCTGATCCCGACAACAAGTCTCCTGTGCTTAGGGATGATTCTGGACACAGTCCAGAAAAAGGTGTTTCTCCCGGAAGAGAAAGCCAGGGAGTTATCCGAGCTAGTCAGGAACCTCCTAAAATCAGTGCATCATTGCACAAGGGCCATGGTAAAAAAAATGGTGACTTCCTTCGAAGCAATTCCAGTCGGCAGATTTCATGCAAGAACTTTTCAGTGGGATCTGCTGGACAAATGGGCCGGATCGCATCTTCAGATGCATCAGCGGATAACCCTATATCCAAGGACAAGGGTGACTCTCCTGTGGTGGTTACAGAGTGCTCATCTTCTAGAGGGCCGCAGATTCGACATTCAGTTTTGGATTTTGGTGACCACGGAGGCCAGCCCGAGAGGCTGGGGAGCAGTCACACAAGGAAAAAATTTCCAGGGAGTGTGATCAAGTCTGGAGACTTTTCTCCACATAAATATAGCTAAGGGTAAATTTATAATGCTCTAAGCTTAGCAAGACCTCTGCTTCAAGGTCAGCCGGTATTGATCCAGTGGGATAAAACATCACGGCAGTCGCCCACGTAAATAGACAGGGCGGCACAAGAAGCAGGAGGGCAGTGGCAAAAACTGCAAGGACTTTTCGCTGGGCGGAAAATCATGTGATAGCACTGTCAGCAGTGTTTCATTCCGGGAATGGAAACTGGGAAGCAGACTTCCTCAGTAGGCACGACCTCCACCCGGCAGAGTGGGAACTTCATGGGGAAGTTTTCCACATGATTGTAAACCGTTGGGAATTACCAAAGGTGGACATGATGGCGTCCCGTCTGAACAAACAACGGGACAGGTATTGCGCCAGGTTAAGAGACCCTCAGGCAATAGCTGTGGACGTTCTGGTAACACCGTGGGTGTGCCAGTCGGTGTATGTGTTCCATCCTCTGCTTTTCATACCTAAGGTACTGAGAATTATAAGACGTAGAGGAGTAAGAACTATACTCATGGCTCCGGATTGGCCAAGAAGGACTTGGTACCCGGAACTTCAAGAGATGCTCACAGAGGACTTATGGCCTCTGCCGCTAAGAAGGGACTTGTTTCAGCAAGTACCATGTCTGTTCCAAGACTTACCGCAGCTGCGTTTGACGGCATGGCGGTGGAACGCCGGATCCTAAGGGAAAAGGCATTCAGGAAGAGGTCATTCCTACCCTGGTCAAAGCCAGAAAGGAGGTGACCGCACAACATTATCACCACATGTGGCGAAAATATGTTGCGTGGTGTGAGGCCAGGAGGGCCCCACGAAGAAATTTCAACTCGGTCGATTCCTGCATTTCCTGCAAACAGGAGTGTCTATGGGCCTCAAATTGGGATCCATTAAGGTTCAAATTTCGGCCCTGTCGATTTTTCTTCCAGAAAGAATTGGCTTCAGTTCCTGAAGTCCAGAAGTTTGTCAAGGGAGTATTGCATATACAACCCCCTTTTGTGCCTCCAGTGGCACTGTGGGATCTCAACGTAGTTCTGGGATTCCTCAAAACACATTGGTTTAAAACCAGTCAAATCTGTGGATTTGAAGCATCTCACATGAAAAGTGAACATGCTCTTGGACCTGGCCTGGACCAGGCGAGTGTCAAATTGGTGGTTTTTTTCTCAAAAAAGCCCATATCGGTTTGTCCATTCGGATAGGGCAGAGCTGCGGACTCGTCCCCAGTTCTCTCCCTAAGGTGGTGTCAGTGTTTCACCTGAACCAGCTTATTGTGGTGTCTTGCGCCTACTAGGGACTTGGAGGACTCCAAGTTGCTAGATGTGGTCAGGGCCCTGAAAATATAGGTTCCAGGACGGCTGGAGTCAGGAAAACTGACTTGCTGTTATCCTGTATGCACCCAACAAACTGGGTGCTCTTGCTTTTAAGCAGACTTTTGCTAGTTGGATGTGTAATACAATTCAGCTTGCACATTCTGTGGCAGGCCTGCCACAGCCAAAATATGTAAATGCCCATTCCACAAGGAAGGTGGGCTCATCTTGGGCGGCTGCCCGAGGGGTCTCGGCTTTACAACTTTGCCGAGCGGCTATTTAGTCAGGGGCAAACACGTTTGTAAAATCCTACAAATTTGATACCCTGGCTAAGGAGGACCTGGAGTTCTCTCATTCGGTGCTGCAGAGTCATCCGCACTCTCCCGCCCGTTTGGGAGCTTTGGTATATTCCCCATGGTCCTTTCAGGAACCCCAGCATCCACTAGGACGATAGAGAAAATAAGAATTTACTTACCGATAATTCTATTTCTCGGAGTCCGTAGTGGATGCTGGGCGCCCATCCCAAGTGCGGATTATCTGCATTACTTGTACATAGTTACAAAAATCGGGTTATTATTGTTGTGAGCCATCTTTTCAGAGGCTCCGCTGTTATCATACTGTTAACTGGGTTCAGATCACAGGTTGTACAGTGTGATTGGTGTGGCTGGTATGAGTCTTACCCGGGATTCATAAATCCTTCCTTATTGTGTACGCTCGTCCGGGCACAGTACCTAACTGAGGCTTGGAGGAGGGTCATAGGGGGAGGAGCCAGTGCACACCACCTGATCCTAAAGCTTTACTTTTTGTGCCCTGTCTCCTGCGGAGCCGCTATTCCCCATGGTCCTTTCAGGAACCCCAGCATCCACTACGGACTCCGAGAAATAGAATTATCGGTAAGTAAATTCTTATTTTAAAGATTTACCAGAAGCTAGTAAGGTTTAGGACTATGCCACTGTTCTGCTTTTACTGTACAAAAGCTGTTTTTTCCTCACCTGTGGCAATTCAGTTTAGTGACCTATTTTTGCAGTGGAATATATTCCTACATGTTGTCTGTATTGGTTGCTGTTAATATAATGGCTGCCCAGACAAGAACACATCATCCCTCCAGCTTTAAATTCTACAGGATAGCGAGTATCTGTTTGTGCTGTTACTTTAAATGTCCATGGTTTCAGATATTTAGGATGTGCAATAACGTACACTACTTTTCTGAGCCAGTATTTTGTATCCCTTTTGTATCATGTGTTATGGTACATGTTCACCAAGTATCTTTTGTTTTGTGTTTCCATTAAAGTACACCTTTCACTTTTTTTCCCAAGTATCTCAAATGTACATTACTGTAGATTTTTAAGTGGTAAAACATAGGGGTATATGCAATTAGCGGCGAATCGCGGCAACTTTTCGCCCGTTTTTTAATTCGACACAATTCGACCGTCGAATTCCGGCAACTGGGTGCCGAAATTCACCATATTCAATAAAAAACGGATTCGACAGTCCCGCTGTCGAAAAATGGCCGATTTGACGGATTTTGATCCGATTTTTAAAAACCGGGAAAAAACCCGAAAAAAATTGTGTGGGGTCCCCCCTCCAAAGCATAACCAGCCTCGGGCTCTTCGAGCCGGTCCTGGTTCTAAAAATCCCGGGGGGGGGGGGGGGAATGACAGGGGATCCCCCGTATTTTTAAAACCAGCACCGGGCTCTGCGCCTGGTGCTGGTGCAAAAAATACGGGGGACAAAAAGAGTAGGGGTCCCCCGTACTTTTTACACCAGCATCGGGCTCCACTAGCTGGACAGATAATGCCACAGCCGGGGGTCACTTTTATACAGCGCCCTGCGGCCGTGGCATTAAATATCCAACTAGTCACCCCTGGCCGGGGTACCCTGGGGGAGTGGGGACCCCTTCAATCAAGGGGTATCCCCCCCAGCCACCCAAGGGCCAGGGGTGAAGCCCGAGGCTGTCCCCCCCCATCCAAGGGCTGCGGATGGGGGGCTGATAGCCTTGAGAAAATGTAAAGAATATTGGTTTTTCCAGTAGTACTACAAGTCCCAGCAAGCCTCCCCCGCAAGCTGGTACTTGGAGAACCACAAGTACCAGCATGCGGGAGAAAACGGGCCCGCTGGTACCTGTAGTTCTACTGGGAAAAAATACCCAAATAAAAACAGGAGACACACACCGTGAAAGTAAAACTTTATTTCACACCTGCCGACACACACATACTTACCTATGTTGACCCGCCGACTGCCACGCCCCCCTCGTCACTGAAGAATCCTGGGTACCTGTGAAGAAAATTATACTCACCTGATCCAGTGTCCAGATTATAATCCACGTACTTGGCAAAAAAAAAAAAAAAACGAACACCCGGACCAGGCGGACTGAAAAGGGTTCCATGTTTACACATGGGACCCCTTTCCCCGAATGCCGGGACCCCACGTGACTGCTGTCACAGAAGGTCCCTTCTGCCAATCAGGAAGCGCTGCTTCGTGGCACTCACCTGATTGGCTGTATGCGCGTCTGCTGGCAGACAGCGCATCGCACAGCTCCCTCCATTAGTTTCAATGGTGGGAACTTTGCCGTCAGCGGTGGGGTTACCCGCGGTCAGCCGCTGACCGCGGGTGACCTCACCGCTGACCGCAAAGTTCCCACCATTGAATATAATGGAGAGGCTTTGCGATGCGCTGTCTGACAGCTCAGGCGCGCATAGCCAATCAGCAGAGTGCCAGGACGTTGCGCTCGCTGATTGGCTGAAGAGACCTTTCTGTGACAGCAGTCACGTGGGGTCTCTGCATTCGGGGAAAGGGGTCCCATGTGTAAACATGAGACCCCTTTCAGTCCGGGTGTTCGTTTTTTTTTTTTTTTGCCAAGTACGAGGATTATAATCTGGACACTGGATCAGGTGAGTATAATTTTATTCACAGGTACACGTGGATTCTACTTGGACAAGTGGACCGAACGTCGTGTCAACATAGGTAAGTATGTGTGTTTGTCGACATGTATGTAATAAAGTTTTACTTTCAAGGTGTGCGTTTTTATTTGGGTATTTTTTTTCCCAGTAGAACTACAGGTACCAGCGGGCCCGTTTTTCTCCTGCATGCTGGTACTTGTGGTTCTCCAAGTACCAGCTTGCGGGGGGGGGGGGCTTGCTGGGACTTGTAGTACTACTGGAAAAAACAATATTCTTTACATTTTCTCAAGGCTATCAGCCCCCCATCCGCAGCCCTTGGATGGGGGGGACAGCCTCGGGCTTCACCCCTGGCCCTAAGGTGGCTGGGGGGGGGGGCCCTTGATTGAAGGGGTCCCCACTCCCCCAGGGTACCCCGGCCAGGGGTGACTAGTTGGATATTTAATGCCACGGCCGCAGAGCGCTGTATAAAAGTGACCCCCGGCTGTGGCATTATCTGTCCAGCTAGTGGAGCCCGATGCTGGTGTAAAAAATACGGGGGACCCCTACTCTTTTTGTCCCCCGTATTTTTTGCACCAGCACCAGGCGCAGAGCCCGGTGCTGGTTTTAAAAATATGGGGGATCCCCTGTCCGTTTTCCCCCCCAGATTTTTAGAACCAGGACCGGCTCGAAGAGCCCGAGGCTGGTTATGCTTAGGAGGGGGGGCCCCACGCAATTTTTTTTCTGGTTTTTACCATTCCATTTTTTAAAAAAAATAAAAATTATATTTTTAAAAATATATAAATAATACTTGTGCCTCCAAAAAAGACTAACCAAGTACCTAATCCCTTCTAATATAAATAGATATGCTATTACCAATAAAAAAAACACCAAAAAAAAACATGTTTTAAATTTTTTTATTAGATTCCGCCACCAAAGTGTGGCGGATTGAAAATGACGAATTCACTGTCTAAAAGCACTGTTGTCGAATTTCCAAACTTCAATTGAATATACTTTTGGCGAATTGCCGCATTTGTACCATTGCAGAAATGTCGAATTTCACAAAAGTCAAAAAAAAAATTTGGGCGAAAAAGTCCAGTTTTTCGGGAATTCGACCGCAATTGCATATACCCCATAGTCCTCTTAGTTTGTTCTGGACAGTATATTTATTACAAACAAAAAGTAAAAAAACCACACCACTACAGTACAAATTAAGAAAGTATCATTCCAATTATAAAAAAGAATCTGTAATTATGCAATAAAATATTTATTACTGAACACATGCATAATAAACACAAATATTGAACATCATAGAGATCAAACAAAACATCCGTATCTGAGCATAAATAGAAATAAGGCAATATTTTGTGCAATCCAGAACTGCTAAATATTTATATTTATAATCAGAACATGACAGCGAGAGTATAGTCCTAGCTGGAAATGATTTGGAAATTAAGCCATTAATACAATGAATCACGTTTCTTTGCCCAAGCATGATAAGGAAATAAAGTCTCAAAATCCATCACTTCCCACTCACCTGTGAATGTCCACATCTGTTGCTTGTTGCTGTATGCATACTGAGGGGAACCATTAAAACAGATGTGCTGTGTGGAGCTGGTGATCATGACTACAGCCCAGTCTTGCACTGGAGGAACAAGAAGAGCTGGCTTTGGAGACGTTATTTCCATATTATATCTGTGTCTAAGTTGGAGATTTATGAAAGCTTTGAGAGATAACCCAAATAACCGTTGTGCCTACATATGCTTCATTCACGAAACCCCCCCACCACTGTCCCCTAGTATGACCCTCCAATACTAATACTGCTCTTTAATTAGGCCTATTGGATATTTCAATTTCCTACGCTGTTAATGTAGAAATCTTGTCATATTCTCACTATTAATTTTAATATGTAATATGCACTTTTATCTTGCAACAGTAATTTCTCGTGTTTTAGATCTTTCCATTTTCTTTTTTTCTTTTCAAATGTGTTTTATTACTTGTTTTGTTTAACTAAAACTTAACAAACACACCATATTTTAAAATAAACTTGGAGAGATAAAGTGGAGAGAGATAAAGCACCACCCAAACAATTCCTAACTGACATTTTTCAATAACAGCCTGTAAAATGGTTACTATTTTTATCTCTCTCCACTTTATCTTTTACCAGGGTTTGAAAAATATCCCCCTATATAAGGAATCAAACTATTGTGATGGATATCAATTGATAGGATTCGGCTAATTAAATATCCAAGGTTTTGAAATACCGATTTTTAGTTCTCTCTCAGATTATTTCCAGTATTCCCTTCTACCATGTTCTATTTCTAAATATTTAGCAGTTTTGAACTGAACAAATTATTGCCACATTTCTAATGTTGCTCAGATACTGCTGTTTTGTTTGATTTTTCTATGAAGTTCAATATGAGTATTTATTATGCATGTTTTGAGTAATAAATATTTTATTGCATAATAATAGACTTTTCTTAGTAATTGATGTAATACTTCTACAATCGAGATTGCAGTATTGTGGCATTTTACTTTTTTTTCCTAGTGTGTTGGCTACCTTATCCTCAGAAGCTTGAATACATATATAATATTTAGATTGAGCTCCCTGCAACTTTGTTGCCCAGGGGCCCCCACAGACCTTAATCTGGCCCTGGTAAAGGTAATATCACAACAAAATATACTGTAGGGTCCAATAGTATGAGGGTTATAATATTAGCTGCAAAAACACTGTTTCACGCTAAGAAAAACAGGCTTTTTATCGGAGTTGTAAAAGCTCTGTATCCAATTA